>NC_142020.1:13248149-13343149 GCF_049901735.1 Notechis scutatus | reverse complement strand
ATGCTATCAGTCAGTGTGGATGAAGGATGCCAGGAAGCCTTGAGTGGGCCCTACATATCTGTATTTTGTTTTTGTTCCCACTTCATGGTCATACGTGAAACTCCAGGCAGGGCCATTTAACCGCACAATCTTTTAAAGACTTTTCAAAATAGAACAGAACAGAATTCTTTGCTGGCCAAGTGTGATTGGACACACAAGGAATTTATCTTTGGTGCAAATGCTCTCAGTGTACAGAAAAGAAAAGATACATTCGTCAAGAGTCAAACAACACTTAATGATAGCCCTAGGGTACAATAATAGAATCTAGAATATAGAATAGAATAGAATAGAAAATAGAATGGAAAAGAGTAGAGTAGAGTAGAATAGAATAGAATAGAATAGAATAGAATGGAAAAGAATAGAGTAGAATAGAGTAGAATAGAATAGAATAGAATAGAAATAGAATAGAATAGAATAGAATAGAATAGAATAAAAAATAGAATGGAAAAGAATAGAGTAGAATAGAGTAGAATAGAATAGAATAGAATAGAATAGAATAGAATAGAATTCTTTATTGGCCAAGTGTGATTGGGCACACAAGGAATTTGTTTTGGTGCAAATGCTCTCAGTAGACATAAAAGAAAAGATACATTCGCCAAGAGTCAAGAATCATAAGGTACAACACTTAATAATAGTCATAGGGTACAATAAGCCATCAAATCCTACTAGGAAACAGTCAATATAAATCTTTAGGATGCAAGCGACAAAGTTACAGTCATACAGTCACAAGTGAGAGGGGATGTGCGAGAAAGAGTGATGAGAAGATTAATAGTAATAGTAGTGCAGACTTTGTAAATAGTTGGACAGTGTTGAGGGAATTATTTGTTTAGTAGAGTGGTGGCATTCAGGAAAAAACTGCCCTTGTATTTAGTTGTTCTGGTGTGCGGTGCTCTATAGCGTTTTGAGCATTCCTGAAAAAGGGAGTTGGAAAGGGCTATTGGATAACTTTCTTCCAATTTTTCTTCCAAGACTTTTTAATAAGGAAGCTAATTTCCAGAGAGAGAGAGGGAGGGAGGGAGGGAAAGAGAGAGAGAGAGAGAGAGACTTGTCTGAGGTCAGCTTACTGGAAAGTGAATCCCACGGTAGACGGTTTAACCCTAAAATATGTTTGCATTGATGGAATCACGGTTGGGAAACAGAAATTCTGTAACAAATTTACTTGCTATGTGGCTTTTAACTCCCTTCCAGTCACTGTAGCTGATGAAGAGAGAAATATTTCCTTTTTAGCTGATTGATCAGTTTGAGGCTGGTTTGTTTTTTGAAGAGAGAATCACTTAGGTTGTAGCTTAAGGTCCAGTTTCCATATTCCCTTTCCCTTTTGTGTTTTAATCATTGGATTCATGTTTTGAACTCTTCTTCCTTACAGGAGAGTCCCAGTGTATAGGTAGTCCTTGATTGACGACCACAATTGAGCCGAAATATTCTGTTCTTAAGCGAGATAGTTGTTGAGTTGAGTTTTGCCCCATTTCCTACCACAGCTGTTAAGGGAATCTCTGCAGTTGTTAAAGTGGTCACGGTTGTTATTAAGTGAATCTGGCTCCCCGGTTGACTTTGCTTGCGAGAAGGTCGCAGAGGGGGATCACTTGGCCCCGGGACGCTCTCATCGTCATAAGTACGAGTCAATGGCCAAGCAGCCGAATTCTGCTCACAAGACCGCGAGGATGCTGCAACGGTTTGGGAAACAGTCACAAGTCACTTTTTTCCAGTCCGGTTGTAACTTCGAACGGTCACTAAATGAATCATTCTGAGTCCAGCATGACTTGAATTTGTGGGTCTTTGTGTTGTGTGTTGCCTGGCAGGCAAATTATCTCAGGAGTCGACAATGCTGGGTTCTCTTCATGGCTAGTTTCTCTCCAGGCACTTCTGAAAGGATGTGCCTTGCCTGTAGTTTTTCCCCCTCCCCCTCCAAATGAATTTTGGCTTGTTGTCTTCTTTGCTGCTGTTTGTGTGTGTGTGTGTATGTGTTTCTGTAAACAGATCTCTCCCAGATGTCAGATGCAAGCGAACTCTTAACCAGCAATTCCCCCAATAGGCTCCTTTGGAAAAAGGAGGCCCTTCTTATGTCCCAATTTCCCTCTTTTTTTTTGTACATTGTACCTTTCCTAGTTAATGGGGAAAGGAGAATTCCGCTTCAGATGTGCTTTCGTTGCTGTTTGGATGAAGAGCAAACAGCCTCATGCAGGAAATGAGTATATCTTTGAGCATGTTGGTGCAAAGGCGCCTTTTCTCCGTCGGATTTTTCTTCTGTGATTGTGCAATTTTGGTAATTTGAGAGCCTTCTAATTCCGTGAAGGAAATGCGATTTAATAAGCATTTCTGAGAACGTGCGGTTTTTCTGGAGCAAGGAGAGCTTGTTAAAATGTTACTTTTATTTAATCTTACTCGTGTGAAAAAACGCTTCCGCTATTCATCCGTGCTTAAGTCGAACCACAGTCCTTTTATCACTTCGAGCATCAGGAAGCCGCCAGGATTTAAAAGTTTTTCCTGATTTCACAGCTAAGAATGGCTTTTCGCTGGAGCAGATTCCCCCCCCACACACTCCCCGCTCCTTCTAACCTGACTTTTGAAGCAGTCAAAGGACGTCTTTCCAAAAATTCTGGAGTTTTTCCAACTCAACCTGGAGACACCAGAATCTCAGATTTCTGCATTGAAAGGAGGTATTCTGCTCACAAGCCAGGACCCCTTTCTTCTTGGAGCTGCAAAGAGATCAATTTCGGGGGAAATTATCATTCGTATTGAAATGAGCCAGCGTTTCATCTCGTAATGGCTTAAAACGGGAGCGTCCAACCTTGGCAACTTTTAAGATTTGTGGACTTCCAACTCCCAGAATTCCTCGGTCAGCATGGCTAGCTAGGGAATTCTGGGAGTTGAAGTCCACGAGTTTTAAAGTTGCCAAGGTTGGACACCCCCAGCTTAAAAGCTGAGCTACAACTTAAAATAAATTTTCATTCCCCCATGAAGTTCACTAATAATCTGACTGCAGGTCATGCCTCAGTTTGACTTCATGGAATTGAATTATTATAAAGATAGATTCCGTTCCTGCCTTCTTTCCTTTTTTTCAGCCCCAGGGTCTGTTCTAAAAGCTTAAATATTAATAAGTAGGCTTTAAAACAATAAGTAACCCTTAACTCCAATCACTCCCACTCCAATCAGGGGGAAAAAGAGGGAAATTCTTATACAAGCAAGCTTATACAAGTTGGTTCTGCTGCTTGATCTTCAGCTTTAAAAACTGCAGCTCTTTGATAGTGCATTATTTTATGCAGTATATTTTATCTTTCGTGGGCCAAGATCCCTTTGAGAAATAACTATGGTGCCTTCTTTAGGCGGAAGCACCAATTGCATCAATATTTACTTATCTAACTAATTTATAGGACCATCTAGTTACAGATAGTTCTTGACTTATGATAGTTCACTTAGTGACTGCTTAAAGTTACAGTGGCAATGAAAAAAGTGACTTGCAACTCTTTTTCACACTTACAACTGTTGTGGCATCCCCAGGGTCATGTGATCAAAATTCGGACCCTTGGCAACTGACTTCATTTATGACATCAAGTTGGTGTGGACTCTTAGAGATCACAGATTTTCTCCACTACAATCTGACCCCAACTTGATCCTTCAACTCTTCCAACAGTGCATCCATCACAACTATATCTTGAGTCCATTCACCTTCATCCTCTTCTTCTCTTTCCTTCCACCTTTCCCAGCATTAGGGCCGTCTCCAAAGAACTTGCTCTTCATATAATATGTCCAAGATATAATTATTTGAGCCTGGGTATTTGGGCAAGTGAGAATTCTGGACTGATTTTTTGGGCGATACATTTGGTTGGTTGTTCATGGAAAGTTAAATCTTCTCCCCAGCACCAACGTTCAAAAGCGCCCAAACTCTTTTCTCTCCTGGTTCTTCAAAGTCCAACTTTTGCTTTCACAGAGAATATTGTTGCTTGCAAATTTTGTAAGTAAAACATCAGGGCATTGGAATATTTTTTTTTTCCCTAAGGTTTTCATGGCTGCTCTCCCCAGTCCTCGTCTTGTTTCTTCTCTGATTGTTCCTTTACTTTTATATTGAGGGTTGATCATGAAAGTCACACATTGTCTGCCACTTCAACATCTTAACTGTCAGTTCTAAGGCTAATGGTTGTACCTGTTGTTTGGTCTTCTTTATATATAATGTTAGTTCCATTTTTCACTGCGCTCCTTGACTTTTATTTGAATGGCTCCAATTGTTTCTGCCAGTCTGGTGTGATCAAGGCAGAGTGAGTGCATTCTGAGTCATGTCATTTAAATGCCATTACCTTGCAGGATTGAAAAAGCACACCTTTTATCGTGCCTCACCTGCCCTCTGGAACAGCATCTTCCCAAGATACACATAGCTCCCACTTATCAAATATCCTAGAAATCTCTCAGTCCCAGGTAGAATTGGGATATTGTTGTAATCCCTGACCATTCCCCCGCCCCCGAGGTTATTTTATTTATTTTTATCCTGTTCCCTTTCTAAAAATTGCTTTTTTTTAAAAAAAAGAAAAGAATTGTAAGCTGCTTTGCAGAGTTTTCTTTTCTCTCAAAATCCAATAAACAAAGAAACCCCACAAATTGTGACTCCCAAGTCGCTAATAAAAGGGATAAAATAGAATTTTGTTAAGGCAAATAAAAAGCACAATTGCAACCAATCCCAGTCCTATTCCCAACCTCTGCAAAATCGACTCACCCTGACAGCATATACAGGTAGTCCTCGGCTTACAGCACTTCACTTAGTGACTATTCGAAGTTACGACAGCACCGGGAAAAAAGTGACTTATGTCCATTTTTCGCATGTACACAACTGTTGGCAGCATCCCCATGATCACACAATTTAACATTCAGATACTTGGCAACCGACTCACATTTATGACGGTTGCAGGGGGGTCCCCTGATCCGCTTTGGGCGACCATTCTGGCAAGAAAAGTCAGTGGGGAGATTGGATTCATGTAACAACCGTCTTTACTTTTACTTTTACTTTACTTTACTTTACTTTACTTTACTTTACTTGTCATTGCACCTTGTACAGTGAAATCAAACACCATCTTCAGTACACATCATGACCATGAAAATAAACACAAACACATATCCTTCACACACCACACATTGAATTGAAAACCCCTGACACCGCATTCATATTGCACTATACAGTAGAATTCAACAGAGCTACTGCCCTGGGATAGAAGCTGTTTTTCAGCCTATTTGTCCTTGTTTTTATTATTGTCCTGTACCGTCAGCCAGATGGTAATAGTTCAAACAAAAGGGGTACCCAGGATGAGATGGATCTTTGAGGATGTTTTGAACTTTCTTAAGGCAGCGGGAGCTATGAAGCTCTTCCAAAGAGGGGAGAAGGCAACCCATGATCCTCTGGGCAATGACTTTAACCCTCTGGAGCGCTGTCCTATCTGCCATTGTGCAATTGGCAAACCATACAGAGGTGCAGTAAGTTAAGATACTCTCTAGGTGCAGCGGTAGAAGGTCACCAGCAGTTTTTCATTCTGTCTCAGGTAGTATAATCTCTGCTGGGCCCTTTTGACCAGGGCTGCAATGTGGGCATCCCAGGTCAGGTCCTCTTTTAGGGTAACACCCAGAAACTTAAAACCGGCCACTTGCTCCACTCCGTCTCCATGGATAAGCAAGGGCTGTTACTCTGCGGTGATTCACTTAACAAATGCAGCAAGGTGAGTCGTAAAATGGGGGCAGTGTTCACTTAAACAAATTTCTCAGCCATGGAGATCTTGGGACTGAATTGTACGGACCGCCTGTACGATCCGAAGGCAGTTGTGCATCCGTTTATTCTCTTGCTCTTCAAGTGACTTAGGTGTAGCCTGTGTTCCAAGCGGGGGCTGGGCTGTTCTTGGGTAAACTGACAGAATATTAGGTTGACCAGTAAAACATGGTGGCCTGCCTTTCACTGGGCGTCAAATAAATGGGTTTAATTTTCTCTAGCGGCCACTAAACCAAGGTAAGTCACCTTCCGGTTTCATAGATATTGCGGCCGCTTCTCTGGGGAACCGCGTTAAATACTATGGCTAGTCCTTGGCTAAAAACAGTCACTTAACAACCAACGTTTCAACAGATTTTTTTTTTTTTAAAAAAAGCTACTCATAAGCCATCCTTAATATTAGGACCGCAGCCTTCTGTTTATTAAGCAGTCACACAATCACATTACCGGTGCCGCAGGCAACCGGCTCGCTTTTATGACCGGTTTGCGGTTCACAATGTTTTGGGGGTGATTTCTGGCACAAAACTCCCCACGCCCATTTAAGGGAAGGGGTTTGCCCTGAGGATTGTGTGGTGGCTTAACAATCCTTTGGTGACTCCTCTTCACAGCGTCACAAAGACAGGCTTACTATGAAGCCCGGTCATTGACAAGGGCTTTTGACTGATACTTTGGTCTTCGTTATGATTGTTGTAAGTCTTTATTGGTGGTGGAAGGATGAGGGTTTAACTGTGTTTATTGACCTTAGTAAGATACTTAAACTAAGGGGGGGGGTCCCCTGTGGCAGGCTGCTCACCTTCCTCTCCCCCTACTCACTTACCTGCTGCCGAGAAAAATAACCACACACCTGGATTGGGTTTGGGAGGGACAGCGAAGATTTGTCTTGGTGCAATGCACGTTTCTCCCATAGCTGAGAGCCAAGGGGCAGAGCATTTTTGAAAGATGCCCTCGGGCCTTGCTAAGGACTCTTCATCTGTCCTTATGGTTGTAAGTCTGTAATGCATAAAAGGATGAGCATTTGCAACCAGTTGCAGCATCCTGTAATCATGATTGACTATGTTTTGGGGTGGTTTCTGGCAAAAAAAAAACCAAGCCCATTTAAGAGAAAGGATTTGCCTTGGGGATTGTGTGGCTGCTTAACAATCTTTTGGTGACTGCTTTATACAGGGTCATAAAAACAGGCTTAATATTAAGCCCAGTCACTGACAATAGCTTTTGACTGATGTTTTGGTCTTCTTTCTGGTGGTTGTAAGTCTGCAATGGGGATAAAAGGATGAGCATTTAACTGTGTATTTGGTATTATTGATGTTACTAAATTACAAATAGTACAAATACAGTATCCACACAGTTGTGTTTGTAATATCTAAGTGGAAGTCATTTTGGGGGGGTGTTAAATAATGCTATTTTAAAATCAACAACACTGAGTTGTTGAAAGAACGAATGCTACTCCATAGCTATGAGATATAGTTTTCATAAGTTAAGTTTTGCTTTTATTTTATTTTTTAATGCCTACTGATCTTTCAAACCTATTAGAAGACTCTCAGTAGCCTGAATACTGAAAGCAAAACAAAGAGAATAACAAGAATTGTGTATGCTGCTAACAAAGAATAATCATTAGTAAGACACTAAGCCTTCCAACTCTTGTTATTCTCTTTGTTTTGCTTTCAGTATTCAGGCTACTGAGAGTCTTCTAATGGGTTTGAAAGATCAGTAGGCATTAAAAAACAATAAAAGCAAAACTTAGCTAAAGCTTATGAAAACATCGCCAAGATTGGACACCCCGATGTAGAGAAAAAAGAGATTGCGTTCTCCTTCTCTTTCAAACGAACTGAATCCTTCTTTTTTCATTCCGCTATATTCCTCTGAAGTCTGGAACATCTGCATGTTGCTCTGCTTCTTCTGTCACACACTCAAGTTTTTTTTTTCCCCTCCTCACCCCTGGGCCTCTCTTCTTTTCCAGAGATGAACCATGACCATAGTTGACAAGACGACCGAGTCCTCCAAGGCCTCTCCTTCTGAGAAGCAACCTTTCAACTCTGTGGCACCTGCTTCCGGTGACATGGACTCAGGGTCTACAGGGTGGGTGGCTGTCTCTTCTTCGCTAGAGGCTCCGAAACACAAGATCTCATTGGAGCCAGTGCCGGGAGCCGCGGTGTATTCCAGTACATCGGGACCAGATAAATGCAAGCCTTCCGCCAAAGAGCTGGGTAAGGGATTAAACCGCATTTAAAAGCGCAGAGAAACCCTTTTAAATTGTTATACCAGTTTGTCTGAAATGGTATAGGTTTTCCTCGCTGAGCAGGAGGGGTTGGACTAGAAGATCTCCAAGGTCCCTTCCAACTCTGTTATTCTGTCTGTTCATTTATTTTTACCGCCTAACTGTGATGACCCGGGGCATGGCACAAAAGCAACAAAGTCACAAAAATAGGTAAAGTCCCTTTAATATATCCAACTTGGCCCCAATGTCCAGTTATTATCGGCTGGAGAAAAAAAAACTCTCCCAAGAACAGTTTTTAAAGGGGAGAAATTCAGTCCGAACCCAAAGTACATATAAATTATAAATAAAAACCAACACAAACCACTCTGCAGCAATTAACGAGACAGGGCAGGATAAGGGATTGAAGATGTCAAAAGATAACGAAACACACACACTTGGGAGGATGCCAGAACTCAGATAAGACTTGACAAAATAATTTCACTTTGCCGTGCCCAGCTGCAGCCAATGAAGGAGATCAGGGCCCTTTCCTCCCCCATAAATCATGCAACTCATGTTGCTCCCTTCTCCGTTCCTCCCTACATGCCCTAGGATGAAGAGGGGGTGGGCCTGGGTCTTCCTCTGAATGCCCAGTCGGACTGTGCCCTTCCCCAGTTTCCTCCACAGCCACCGGAGCCACACTCCCACTCCCTGTCAGCTGTTCCACCTCTCCCTCGGAATCCGATTCCAACAGGGGCATGACACTAATCATAATTATTTCCTGATCTCTTAATTTCTGACAGTTATTGGTGATGGGATTGCAGCGCCTCAGAAGGTCCTTTTTCCGGCAGAGAAGATTTGCTTAAAATGGCAAAAGATGCATCGGGTTGGAGCTGGTCTCCAAAACCTCGGCAACACCTGTTTCCTGAACTCTGCTTTGCAGTGTCTGACGTACACCCCTCCCCTCGCCAATTACATGCTCTCCTACGAACACTCCAAAACCTGTGAGTATGTTTTAGCATGTCTTTTTCTTCCAAACTGTTTAAAAAAAAGAGAAAAAAAAAGGAAAGCCTGCGCTGGAAAGCATCATTTTCAAAAAGGTGGTTCCTTTGTGTGTGTGGAGTTTGCTTCTGTTTTTCTCCCCAAACAGGTAGGAACAGTGTGGCAGGTATTTCTATACAGGTATTCCTCAACGGCCATAATTGAGCCCAGAATTAGGGTTATACGTTGTGCGAGTAGTTAACCCCTTTAGTTCATGAATGCTGCCATCATTAAACAAACCCATTCTCTTCAATGGGCAGAAACCAGAATTAAAGGTGATTTCCAGCAAAACAAACAAAAAAACCACAAATTGTGGTCACATAATCACAGGGTAGCAATAGCCCTTAGACTTATATACCGCTTCCCAGTGCTTTCCAGCCCTCTCTAAGCGGTTTACAGAGTCAGCCTCTTGCCCCCAACAATCTGGGTCCTCATTTTACCTACCCTGGAAAGGATGGAAGGCTGAGTCAACCTTGAGCCGGTCAGGATCGAACTCCTGGCAGTGGGCAGAGTTAGCCTGCAACACTGCATTGTAACAAATGCGCCACTAGGGCTTCCTTCCTTCCTTCCTTCCTTCCTTCCTTCCTTCCTTCCTTCCTTCCTTCCTTCCTTCCTTCCTTCCTTCCTTCCTTCCTTCCTTCCTTCCTTCCTTCCTTCCAAGCAATAGCAGACTTATATACCACTTCCAGTGCTTTCCAGCCCTCTCCAAGCAGTTTATAGAGTCAGCCTCTTGCCCCCAACAATCTGGCTCCTCCTTTCACCTCGGAAGGATGGAAGGCTGAGTCAACCTTGAACCGGTCAGGATCGAACTCCTGGCAGTGGGCAGAGTTAGCCTGCAACACAGCATTGTAACAAATGTGTCACTAGGGCTTCCTTCCTTCCTTCCTTCCTTCCTTCCTTCCTTCCTTCCTTCCTTCCTTCCTTCCTTCCTTCCTTCCTTCCTTCCTTCCTTCCTTCCTTCCTTCCTTCCTTCCTTCCTTCCTTCCTTCCTTCCTTCCTTCCTTCCTTCCCAAGCAATAGCAGACTTATATACCACTTCCCAGTGCTTTCCAGCCCTCTCCAAGCAGTTTATAGAGTCAGCCTCTTGCCCCCCAACAATCTGGCTCCTCCTTTTACCGACCTCGGAAGGATGGAAGGCTGAGTCAACCTTGAGCTGGTCAGGATCAAACTACTGGCATTGAGCAGAGTCAGCCTGCAATACTGCATTCTAGCTATTGCACACCATGGGAGGGAGGGAGGGCAATAGCAATAGCACTTAGACTTATATATTGCTTGACAGCCCTCTTTAAGCAGTTTACAGAGTCACCTTCTTGCCCCCAACAATCTGGGTCCTCGTTTTACCCACCTCAGAAGGATGCTGCAGATGTGGGTGCCCACCAGTTGCCAAGTGCCCAAAATGCGATCTCATGATCATTGGGGGAGGGAAACGGGATACATCCAGGCCTTAAGCAACCCTGAGGAAGTCTGTTGCAACTTCAAGCGGTCGTTGTAAATCGAGGACTACTGGCAAACCTGTGTTTTGCTAAGCATTTTCACAGCAGTATATGTCACACATAGACTCGCCTTGCTTCCTCAAGATGGGGCGGTATTTTAGGTAGTATTTATTCCATCGATGTTGTGGTTAGCCAGCAGCAGGTACAGGTGGCTGAGGAGAGCAAGGACTCTGATGAAGGGCCAGGACCATCAGGGAGTGGACTGCTGCCTTCAGAGATTGTGGGGGCTGGCAGTAGTGATGAGGAGGTTCCCGAGGAGCCTGTGCCAAGTGCGCGTGCACGAAGGATTGCTTGGAAGAAAGAATTTACAGCAGCACAGGCGACTCGGGAGTAAGGATAAAAGCCAGGTTTGGCTTTTTATCAAGAGGATAAAAGCCAGGTTTGGAAAAGCATCCTTTGCAGACAGCAAAGAAGCTCTGAAGCTCAACTGGTGGACATCTTAGTTCGTGTTTGGAGAATCTTGTAAATTAGTTCTTATCTCTGGGTTTTTGGCAGCCTTGACAAACAACTTGGCGAGGCTCTTTCTTGTCGGAGCTAATTAGGGGAAAGCATCCTTCAGAACAGAATTCGTTATTAAACCTTAAAAGGTGGGAGCTGCTGCCTTTGTCTGTGTTTGCTCTTTGGGAACCCAGTTGGGTCAGAACGATCGATTAATGATCATTCCTATTGTATTACCTCCTCTCCCTCCTCTTTTGCTTCTTGTTTCAGATTGCCTGAAGTATTGTCGTTTGTCAAGTGTGCGTGTTTCCTAACGGGATATATGTCTCTTTCCCCATCCCCCACCCCACTTTGTGCGCAGGTCACGAACAAGGATTTTGCATGATGTGCACCATGCAGGGACACATCAACCAAGCTCTGTCCAATTCCGGCACTGTCATCAAGCCAATGTCCGTCATCAACGAACTCAGACGTAAGTAAGCCTCTACTGTGGTTGGCAGGCAGGTTTTGACCTGCAATGCCTCCCCCCCCCCCCCCCACACACACACTTGGCCGGCCACTAAAAACCCCAGGGACACTAGTGTGCTTTATGCCACTGTGAATCTCTGTTCTTTAAATTTCTCTTCCCCCTCACAAAGATAAGACATAAACCAAACATAAAATAACTGTAATAATATTTAGTAATATTCTATATACTTAAGAATATGTCAAAGTGAGTGAACGCTACTACAAATATGCTGCAATGAATGGAAATGTGTTTTTAATTGTTTTTTAATTGTAGAATTTGTTTAATAAAGTTTTTCTATTTAATTTTTTTTAAAAAAAAACCAAAGATAAGATAACCTTTATAGTAACCTTTTTTTTGTGAACACACCGGCACGTATTAAAAAAAAGAAATTTTGATGCCCATTCTCAAAAGAAAATAAATACAAACACATACACACACACACAGAGAGAGAGAGAGAGAGAGAATGAATGAATGAATGAATGAATGAATGAATGAATGGATTTTATACCTGGAGAGGAACTGGATGTAGCAGACTACTACATATACCTTGGCCAATGGATCTCAATGGAAGATGATACAATAAAGGAAACTGAACAGGTGTTAAATGTGGTTGGCAGGCATACACACACATATATGGATGGATGGATGGATGGATGGATGGATAGACAGACAGACAGACCAACCGACCTCAATCCACTTCTAATACATAGTGGAAAAAAGAGTCTTGAAAGTTAACGATTGATACTCTATGGTACAAAGTGATTACAGAATCTAGTTGTTCTGCTTTGGGTAGCACAAGTTGCCTTCTGCCTTCCTCTCCCTGGGAAGGATTTTTGTTTTGTTTGTTGGTTGGTTTATATTAAATGTATTTGCCGCCATCTCAACCACAAAGTGACTCTGGGAGGCTTAAAAGTATTAAAACGATTCAATGTTATGAATGTAATAACACTCTAACAATGGGTTGGCTTATCCTCAGTCATCTGTTCTGCACTTCAATTTTTATTCTCTTAGGAAAGTGATCACAGGATCTGGAATGTGATGTTCTCGTTTACTTTCTAGGAATAGCAAAACATTTCCGTTTCGGTAACCAGGAAGATGCTCACGAATTCCTAAGATACACGGTTGATGCTATGCAGAAAGCCTGTTTGAACGGTAGCAACAAGTGAGTGGCCATTCATATTATTTTTTGCTTTGCTTATTTTCATTCACGGATAGATGTTTTGTTTTTTTTAAAGTTTCCCCTTGTATAGATGTTTTTTATACTTCTCCTTCTGCCTCTGTATTTTTAGATTGGACAGACATACCCAAGCCACCACTTTTATTCATCAGATATTTGGAGGATATCTCAGATCTAGAGGTATGGCACCCAACAAACTCCATTCTTTGAATGTTGATTTAAAGTTAATTGAGAATTTCAAATAAATCATCATTGTTGTTTTTACTTTCATTGTATGTTAAACCTACTCGGTTTTTTTTTAATTTCAGTAAAATGCATGAATTGCAAAGGTGTTTCGGATACATTTGATCCCTATTTGGATATTACATTGGAAATAAAGGTATGTTTTTGGTTTCTCTGTTGCTTTGTTTTCTGCAAATTTTTAAATATACTTAGCACAATGTATTTGTGAAGGGCATTATTTTGTAGATGTACTTACTTGTGTCAGAAACATCATAATTAAAATAAGGCATGCTATGTAATATAAATTATATAAAATATAAAATAAATTAGTTCTTATTGTTTTTATTTTTATTTTTTTGTTTTAAATATGATTTTACATTGTGTAAGCCTCGAGTCGCCATGGGCAAATAGGCGGCAATATAAATCAAATAAATCAAATAAAATTTAAAATATGAAATATAAGAATAAACTGGGTCTTTTATTTATTTACCGTATTTGCCGGCGTATAAGACGACTGGGCGTATAAGACGAGCCCCCAACATTTCCACTCAAAATATAGTTTTTGTATATACTTATAAGACGACCCCCACTTGGAGGCATGCTTTTCAAGGCAAAAGTCGTCTCATACGCCGGCAAATACGGTAAGTTGTAACACTTGGGGTATTCTGGATATAATTCTTGATTGACACCCCAACCCCTTTCCCCCAAACTTACAAAGCCACCAAAATGCTTTAGAGAGGCAGCTTCGCCTTTCTCAGGCTGGCACTCAATTCCTCTCCCTTTCTTTGTGACAGCCCCTCGCGTGCGTGCCATCGGGACTCCAAGGGTGGGGGATGGACAGCTGCCAACTCTCCTCCCTCCCTCTCTCTCTCTCTCTCTCTCTCTCTCTCTCTCTCTCTGTGTGTGTGTGTGTGTGTGTGTGGTGTGGAGGGTAATTCCGCTATCTCTGGCCTCCGCCTCGGTTTTAAAGTCGCTTGGCGGTTCCTCAAGTCGCAAGCGCGCTGGCCGGGAGACGCGGCGCCAGGTGGAAGCCCGGTGCAGGGGAGGCAGATCTTTCTCTCTTAAGCGGGAGGGAGGAGGGGACAAGAGGAGGGACGGGACGGGACAGGGGCGGGAGGAGGGCGCTCGCCTTCTTCCACCGCCCACCGGACCCTTTTCTTCCCAAGGGGACCCTGAAAGCAGCTCGGGAGCTGGGTGGCCCCTGCCCAGCGGGGTCCCATCAGGAACTTCCTGAGGACATCCCCCCCGCCCCAAGCACAGCCCTCCCGGTCTTTCAAAGAGGGAGGGAGAAGCGGAGGAGCAAATTGCCGCCCCCGCCCCGCTGCCCAGAAGGAGGGGCGCCACAGTCCACCCCACCACCTTCTCCCCCCCACTCCCGGGCCATTACGCGGCTCGGGGCTGGCTGGGCGAAGCAGCCCCGCCAGAGACCCTCCCGCTCCACCCCCACCCCACCTCCAGATTGGCCTCCGCAGCGCCCGAGCCGGGCGGAGGGTGGGTGGGTGGGTGGGAGGAGGAGGAAGAGAGACTCCGGCTGGGCTTGAAGGGGCTTCGCAAGTTGCGGAACTCCGCCCGTCGCTCTTGCACCGAGTGACAATGTATTTACCGGCGATAAGACGACCCCCCCTTGGAGGCATGTTTTTAGGGCAAAAAGTCGTCTTATACGCCGGCAAATACGGTATTTGATTTGTCAATCGCTTACAAGATAATAGATATAAGTATAAACATGAGTAAGAATACAGGAAATCGGTACGAATAAATGGGGACAATAGGACAGGGACCTACCGATGGTGCTTTTATGCACGCCCCTTAATCTTGCCAGAAACTAGCAACATTGTGTGTTCTGTTGCACTGCCATGAGTTCCTCAAGTGTACACTGATCAGGACACAAAGTATACATATGTGTTGTTTTCTCATGTCACCACAATCACAAAGAATTTTGTCATCAGTTAAAACATAGCTTACTGTGGACCACTATTCCTTAGGCTATTTTTTTCACAGTTGCTTGCAAGAACAAATCTAGACATTCTTGTAAGCCCGGGTGACATTCCAGAAAAAACAGCCATCTAATCTGAGCCCTGGCATCCTAGAAAAGTGTTTCTCAACCTTGACAATTTTAAGAAGTATGTGGACTTCGACTCCCAGAATTCCCCCAGTGACCATGTTTTTTTTTCCTCCCTTCCAGTCAGCTCAAAGTGTCAACAAAGCTCTGGAACAGTTTGTCAAGCCTGAACAGCTGGATGGAGAAAATGCATATAAATGTAGCAAGTAAGAAAGAGAATTCCTATGTTTTCTAATTCGTTGATTGATTGATTGTTCTTCTACGTCTGCCGTGGTTAAAAAAATCCACCCATCTTAAAGTTGCCAGATTTGAAAAGCACTGCCCAAAGCAAATTCTCCAAATTTGGCCACTTTAAGACTTGTGGACTTCAACTCCCAGAGTTCCTCAGCTAGCCACGCATGCTGGCTGGGGGGATTCTGGGAGTTGAAGTCCACAAGTCTTAAAGTTGCCAAGTTTGGAGGCTCCTGGCCCAAAGGGATATCGAAGGAGGGTGAGTCTTAAGAGTGGAAGGAAAAGAGGAATAATTCCACCTCTCTTTCATGTCTTTTAAGAAAACCTAAACCTGTTTTCAGACACCGATTTCCAAATAGGAAGTCGTTGGTTGAACTTCCGAAAATAGTGAGGGGGAAAAAAAAGTCTTGAATCTCCCTTATGTTTTTAGGTGTAAAAAAATGGTTCCTGCATCCAAGCGGTTTACGATACACCGGGCATCAAATGTCCTCACCTTGTCCCTCAAACGGTTTGCAAATTTCAGTGGTGGCAAAATCACAAAGGTAAGACAGGAGCTTCCTTAAATCGTGGCGTAGCCCTTTAGCAATATAAATGAAGTACAGGTAACACGCTCAACTTACAATAGTTCCATTTAGTGATTGTTCGCAGTTACAACGGCACTGGAAAAAAAAGTGACCGACTGTTTTTTCACACTTAACTGTTGTAGCATACCTGTGGTCACATGATCAAAATTTGCCTGCTTGGCAACTGGTTCATAGTTATGACGGTCGCAGTGTCGTCCCAGGGTCTTGTGATAAACGTTTGCGACTTTTTGACAATCCAAAGTCCATGGGTGGAAGCTAGATTCACTTCACCACCATGTTACTAACTTAAGAATTGCAGTGATTCCCTTCACAACTGTGACAAGAATGGCCGTAAAACAGGGCAAAACTCATTTAACAACTGTATCACTCAACAAGATAAATTCTGGGCTCGGTAAGTGAAGGATTACCTGTATATATGAAAGTACCCCCACCCAGCTGAGAATGAAACCAGATAAAGGATTGTATAAAAAAAGAAGGGGCAGTGTGAGATGCTCAGGGGTCGCTCACTTGTGGCATTTTCACAAACATCATTGTGTGGACCAATGTTCTCTGTAGAGATACGCGTAAAAGTTTAATTCTTACGGTGTTGCTTTTCTCTGTGTTTTAAGTGGGATTCTGCATGCAAACTCAGAAACGCCTCTCTGTCTTCTCTGGTTTAGGAAGTGAAATACCCAGAATATTTAGATATCCGACCATATATGTCCCAACCCAATGGAGAACCAATCATTTATGCACTTTATGCAGTGCTAGTCCATACGGGCTTCAGCTGTCATGCTGGACATTATTACTGCTACATAAAGGTAAATTTTTCTTTCTCGTCTTACTATTCTCAGGCGTTCAAGAAAAGTTGTCCCAGAGCAAGTGACCCTAACAGTATAACTGGTTACAATTTGATATGGGTGATGGCAACAGAGTGCAGCCCAAATTGTTGTCACAAGGAAGAATGCTTGATTCCACTAATCCAGGGGTCGTCAAACTTGGCAACTTTAAGACTTGCAGACTTCAACTCCCAGAATTAGCTGGCTGGAGAATTCTGGGAGTTGAAGTCCACAAGTCTTAAAGTTGCCAAGTTTGGGGACCTCTGCACTAACCCATAACTCTGAGATCATTGCTAGGGGAAGGAATTAATCTAAACCAGTGTAAAATGTAAAGACCCAGGCATTTAATTATTTTAAGGCAAGATTTCTCAACCCTGCATGCTTGGCTGGGGGATTCTGGGAGTTGAAATCCAGACATCTTCCAAGTTGCCAAGGTTGAGAAACACGGCTTTTAAGGCAATTCTTCCTCTCAAGAAGTTTGTGCTTACTTTTAGACTTTTACTAAACGCTTGCTCCAAAACCTAAGGTTATATGAGGCTTTTCTGGAACATTTTCCCCTTCTCCTGCTGCTAAACAAAATAATTTCATTGTTTAGTCAATATATATTTCACTAAAATCCAGCAGAGGGCACTGTTTCTCCTTCCACCAGCCTTTTAAAAAAAGCCATTTATTTTTCTAATAAAATTTTTAACATAGCTGCCTTTCCTAATGTTCTTTACTGTCATCTGGAGTATCTAAGATAGTGATGCATCTTTAAGGACGCATATTTTCCTGCAAAAATGATGGAGGGCTTTGAAACAGGCTGGGCCTCCTTCATTGACACTGAACAGGAAGAATTTTTATCTCTTTTTGGCTGACCAGCAGTTGTCTCTCCTTCTAGAAGAGAAACATCTGGTGGGGTCCACTTCTAAGTGAAGCACGGGCTTGGTTTTCCATCCTCCCACTTTTATTTTGAAAAAATGCCTCTAGACATCTCGGCGGGAAGCGTAGGCGTTCTTTAAAACGAAGGCACAGGAGGTTAAAGTTTTTAAATTAATTTTATTTAGCATATGGCATCAACAGAGGCCATGCAGTCACTGATATACAATGCTAGTGAAACACATTATATATGCAAACACAAATATAAGTTTAAGGCATCAGCAAATACATATGTGGGGGAAAAGAGAGAGAGAGAGAGAGAGAGAGAGACAATGTTTCCCCAAAAATAAGACTCAACCGGAAAATAAGCTCTAGCATGATTTTTCAGGAGGCTGGCAATATAAGCCCTACCTCAAAAATAAGCCCCAGTTAAGATTGTCAGCCAGATGGACGCATTTAGTATCGTATTTCCCTCAAAATAAGACCTAACTGGAAAATAAGCCTAATGGGTCTTTTGGAGCAAAAAAAGACCTAGTCTTATTTTCGGGGAAACACAGGTAGATGGATGCACATTGGTGGTCAATATAATATCCAAGATAAAATATTAAATTAAGGTAAAACCATAATAAAATCCCCATAATACAGCAGCCTAGACCAAGGGGCTTCAAACTTGGCAAGTTTAAGACTTGTGGACTTCAACTCCCAGAATACCTGAGCTAACATGACTGGAGGAGGAATTCTGGGAGTTAAAGTCCACAAGTCTTCAAGCTGTCAAGTTGGAAGACCCTTTCCCTAGAGTTACATAGGATATATGTTATAATTCAATATCTAAGGAAGGTAACCATCTAAGATGTTCGATGGAAGTTTGGCTTTGCCTCACATTGGGGAATAGATTTACAGACCACAATCCTTTTTTGCTGTAATTCTGTTTTTTGTTTTAGGCCAGTAACGGGCAGTGGTACCAGATGAATGATTCCACTGTTTCAAACAGTGACATCAGGACTGTATTAAATCAACAAGCCTATGTGCTGTTTTACATCAGGTAAAGTCCAGCTTTTGAAAATAGATTTTTGGTTTTTTTTTACCCTTGGCGCCAGGACCTATCTTGGGTTTTTGCCCCGCTTCTGGTGTGCCACACGTGGCAGAGTCACTGGTGTTTCCTGGTGACGAATAAGGATGCCCACCCTAAGAAAAGAACCTTAGGGCAGTTTGTGAAAAGGGAAGTGAACATATGGCTTAACGCGACTTTTTTTTTTTTAATTAGGACCCATGACTTGAAAAACGGTGCCGAACACATTCATTCGGTCCACACGCCGGGGCAGTCTTCTCCCCGACCGGTTATCAATCAACGGGTGATCGGTAATAAACAAAGTAACCCTGGATTTATCGGACCTCAGCTCCCTCCACACATGGTGAAGGTAAGTTAAGGGTCATCTGCTTAGAAAGCCTGACTTTAATTCGAGAAAGGGAGTTTTCATCCATCGCTCTGTCTATGTCGGGGGTCCGCAACCTGTGGCTCTGGAGCCACATGCGGCTCCCTGACAGCTGATCCCACCCCTGGCTGGCCCCTCCCCTTCCTGTCACTCCTCACCTAGCCTGAGAAGGTAAGGGTGATGGCGGGGGATGGAGACTCAAGCTCCATATTCCAGAACAGGAGGTGACTGGGTGGGAGTAAGTGACAGTCGAGTTGGCCACACGCCCGCCCAGTCACACCGGTGGTTAAATTATTGGCTCCCGGTGTTTTCTTTTCTGTGGTCCAAATGGCTCTTTGAGTGTTTAAAGTTGCAGACCCCCTGGCTTTTTAAAAAATATTATTAAATTTTTAATTGTTTTTTATATATAACAAATCATTCCATTTCAATAGTGTGTCAGCTTGGGTACATATTTCAATTATTTGAACATTATAAATGATATTCTTCTTATCAAATCTAACATCAATGTTCCTGTATACATTCCCATATACATAATAATATCACACATTATAATTTTGCTTAAATTTCTCTAATTGCTCTATAAATACATCAAATCTTTTTTAAGTGGTTCTATTCTCTATCCATTGATAAAACATATTCCATACCATGTAATATTCCGTTTCTTTCTCTTTAATTTCTAGTGTCAATCTATTCATTTCTGCACATTCAAATATTTTTCCAATTATTTTTTCCCCTCTTATCGGTATTTTATCACTTTTCCAGTTTTGAGCAAATACCATCCTAGCCGCTGTTAGAACATGTATAATTAAATAAATCTTTTCTCTTACTATAACCTTCTGGTACCATTCCTAATAGGAATATTTCAGGTTTCAGATCTACAGCTTATTTTCTTGGGCTTCTCGTTTTCTCCGTTTGCATAACTGCAGAATTCGAATCATTTGAACGGAACCGGATCCCTGAAGGAAACCCCCAGCAGTACGGCGGCCATTTCTAGCAACGCTTCCCTCGTCAAATCTTCTTCGGCGCCTTCCTTGTCCATCTCCAAGTGGACCATGAACCGCTCGGCCACGGCGGGCCCCCCGGATTCCTCCAAGAAGCCCAAACTCACCCTCAGTATTCACAACAACAAGCTGCCCACTCGCCAAACCATCTCTCACCCCAGCTGCACCTTGGAGAGCCTCAACAAGCCCGCCCCGTCCTCCACCATTTCCAACCCTTCCGCGGCGCAATCTACCTCAAGTACTTCCACCGTCTCCTCGGCTGCTAATCAAGTCTCCAAACCGTCCTCCCCGGGCAAGTCCGCTTCCAAGCTGATCATGAACGGCAAGGCCAAACACAGTCCCAGCCTCTTGGTTCCCTACGGAGCAGAATCCTCGGAAGAATCGGAGGAGGAATCCAAAGGGCTGTTGAAGGAGAATGGCCACGTCAAAGTGTCCAACGGCATTTTACTAGAAGACGCGGCCGGCGGGCTGGAGGACTCGTGCACGCCCTGCCACAAGCCGG
This sequence comes from Notechis scutatus, assembly GCF_049901735.1. NCBI lineage: Eukaryota > Metazoa > Chordata > Lepidosauria > Squamata > Elapidae > Notechis > Notechis scutatus. The sequence continues at coordinate 13,322,814 of NC_142020.1, read as the reverse complement.
AGAAAGAAAGTTCCCAGCCCGAGTTGCCTCAAAACATAACCGTCATGGTCTCCATTAGCCTAAACGACGCCCCGAAGCAGAACAGACAAATGGGCAGCGATCCCACCTCTCAAGGGAAGCCCGTGAAACTGGCGGATCACCCGTTTCCCAAAACCAACGGATTGCCCGGAAAAGTGAGTAGATTCCTTGGAATGCGGGTAATCCTCGACTTAACGACCACAGGAGAGGCCAAAAATATTACTTAAGGGGAGATAGTGGTTAAAGTTGGCTTTGCCCCATTTTACGGACCTTTCTTGCCACCGTTGTTAAAAGGGCATCTCTGCAGTTTTTAAGTTAGTGATGCGGTTGTTCAGTGAATCTGGCTTCCCCGTTGACTTTGCTTGTCAGAAGGTCGCAAAAGCGGGTCACATAATCCCTCCCGAGACACTTGTACCCGTCATAAATATGAGTCAGTTGCCAAGTGCCTGAATTTGGATCACACGAGCAAGGGGGTGGGGTGTTGGGTTAGTGCAATGGTTGTAAGTGTTAAAAAATGATCGTAAAGCCACTTTTGTCAGTGCGGTGGTAACTTTGCACGGTCACTTAATGAATGGTTGTAAGTCGAGGACTAGTTCTGTTCATAGCTCTTCCTTCTTTAACTTCAGAATAAGGTTTGGGGCTCCTGAATTGAAAAGGGAAAAGCCAGAACTCAACGCTTAAAGGCTGGCTTCCCACACATGCGGCCTCAGGGTCCATCTAGACCACCTTTTCTGAGAAGAACCGGAAAAGGCTACAGAAGTAGGTGACCGTTGAACCCTGTGCTATATCCAAAAGGAATCCCTGGTCCTCTTTTTCTTCCAGTTGATGGTTGCACTCTTCTTAGAATAGAATATAATTCTTTATTAGAATTCACACTTAGAATTCTAAGTGTGATTGGACTCACAAGGAATTTGTCTTGGTGCAAATGCTCTCAGTATACATAAAAGAAAAGATACATTCGTCAAGCATCAGGAATCATCAAGTACAACACTTAATAATAGTCCTAGGGTACAATAAGAATAGAGTAGAGTAGAGTAAAGTAGAGTAGCATAGCATAGCATATAATTCTTTATTGGCCAAGTGTGATTGGACACACAAGGAATTTGTCTTGGTGCAAATGCTCTCAGTATACATAAAAGAAAAGATACATCCGTCAATTATCAGGAATCATCAGGTACAACACTTAATAATAATCCTAGGGTACAATAAGAGTAGAGTAGAGTAGAGTAAAGTAGAGTAGAGTAGCGTAGCATAGCATAGCATAGCATAGCATAGCATAGCATAGCATAGCATAGCATAGCATAGCATAGCATAGCATAGCATAGAATTCTTTATTGGCCAAGTGTAATTGGACGCCCAAGGAATTTGTCTTGGTGCAAATGCTTTCAGTGTACATAAAAAAAAAGATGCATTCGTCAAGAGTCAAGAATAATCAGGTACAACACTTAATGATAGTCATAGGGTGCAATAAGCAATCAAATCCTACTAGGAAACAGTCAATATAAATCGTAAGGATGCAAGCGACAAAGTTACAGTCCTACACTCACAAGTGGGAGGGGATGGGTGATAAGGAGTGATGAGAAGATTAATAGTAATAGTACTACAGACTTTGTAAGCAGTTGGACAGTGTTGAGGGAATTATTTGTTTAGCAGAGTGATGGCATTCGGGGAAAAACTGTCCTTGTATCTCGTTGTTCTTGTGTGCAGTGCTCTATAGCGTCGTTTTGAGGGTTGGAGTTGAAACAATTAATGTCCAGGATGGGAGGGGTCTGTAGATATTTTCACAGCCCTCTTTTTGACTCGTGCAGTATACAGGTCCTCGATGGAAGGCAAGTTGATAGCCATTATTTTTTCTTGGGAGCAAGTCACATGGGCTGATTTTACCACTCCGGATTTCATACCAGAATCTATAGTCTATCCGATCCCTTTGCTCATCGTTGCGTTAATCCTTGTCCGTTTTGAATCTACAGGGTTCTCCGAAAGCTTTGTCCTCAGTCCCTGAAGAAGACGTCTCCGATTCCTTCAGATATAAGCAGTCAAAAACCTTGCCTGGGGACTCCAGGTAATACAGTCTTCTCTCTACTCTAACTAGGTTCTGAATTTTAAGAAGCAGGCGATTAGCTTACTGTAAAAGAAATGCAGCTTTAAAACCAGGTGATGTTAGTTTAGATAACCGGCTGCATAGCATAGTAGTTTTGATGTTGGCTTAACATGGGGAAGATACAAAATTGGAAAAAAAAAAAAACCTTGTAAGCCAGCCATCCCTTTCTCAGATCAACCATCCTCACAAGGTTGTTGTGGAGATAAAATTAGAGAGGAATCCCATGTACGCCACCAAAGATGCTGAAAATGCAAAAAATTAAATAATTGGTGCTTGGAGCACATCTAGACTTAACGCCTATATCTTAGCTGGATATTCAAGTCACATAGCCACATCATTCTATTCCTTTTCTGTTTTTTATTATGTTTTCCATGTTTCTCCTCCTTGGGAACACAAATTTATAAATTTGTAAAGGCAAAATAGCTACGCTCCAGTTAAAAAGCAAACTAAAACTGATTTATTGGACAAAGTTTATTGGCCCTCAGGGTGATACGATTCAGCCGATTTTGTTTAAAGAGGAACCAAGTTGTCTGCACCTTTAAAAGTGATCTGCACCTTTAAAAGATGCACTTTCTGCTTTATAAAAGTGACAACAGGTATATTTTCTAGGCTAATCTGCCTAGAAATTGGCCAATTTTATAAATTTGTTTATTAAGTTGCCTATAGTTCTTTAAATCGGAATGGCTGCCTTCATTGATTAAAACTTGCAAGTCACAGTCTTAATTGCTTCACTGTGTGGCCTGCTCCTGCTGGTAAATTCTTCCTACCTATTTCAAGAACAGAGGGAATGTGGGATGAAGCAAAGGTTTTGAGATAAGAAACAAAAATAGGTTCCCAAGTTGCATTTTAATCTGTTTGCCTTTGAAGAAATGAATTGCCACGTCTCTGAAGCCTTCTGTCCTGAAAGATTTTGGATCAGATAGAATTGTATCTTATGATATGAGGAAAACAAGCTACTTTTGACAAGATAACCTTGTTATGGGCCTCACAAAATCTCTTATCATCAGATGTCTAGAGTCCTCGTCGGGTTTATTTTTCCCTGCCCCCTTTTTAAAAGGTTCTCTATAAGTTAAAAGCACTTTTAAGGCCTCCTCAGGTTGAAATCCCATGTCAGCTACCACCTAATGTTTGCTGTATGGTAACAGACTGGCATGAACTGGGGGGAGATGGGGGAATGGTTGGGGAAATGGAAGTAAATGCTGTATCTTCCCGAGAGGCTGCCTCAAGGTGGAAGAAGGAGGGAAGCTTCATACCAAACTATGCTTGGACTGACTGTTATGAAAACATCTTACCTGGGCCTGATTGGCTACACGGAGTGGGTGACGAGGAGGGATAAAGGTGAACTTAGGGATTTTGGCACGCGATTCTCAGTTCTAGCTTTGCATTACTGCAACACACTTCCGATAAAACTATACCTGTCTCAACTGATGTCGTCAGGGCTCGTTTCCATTTAAAGGTTTAAGTGGTGATGTCTATCTTGACCTGTCTTTCTCTTCTTGACCAGCAGCCCTCCTGAACCAGAAAAGCCCATGGCCGAGGATGCTTCTGAAAAGGCCCCCGGTGCCCTTCCCAACAGTATCCCAAGCCCCGTAATATTTTCGGACCCCAACGTCACTGCGACCACGAAGGACTCTTGTGAAAGGATTGCCCAGACAGAAAACAGGCCGCTTGAGAACGACCGGCAACACGGTTCCCCAGGAACAGATGAAGCAGCCTCTCCTGGAGAAGGGGACAGTCAAGAAAGGGCAGGGGTATCCAAAGACGAGAAAGCAGCTTCAGAGAAGAGCCCAGAGCCTGCTGAAGGACAGGCAGGACCGCCAGAAACACCAGACCCCCAGAGCACCCAGATGAGGTTGGACAGTGAATCTAGGCCCCAAAATCTAAAGGCACCCGAGACGGGTCCGGAAAGGCAGGGCAGCCCTCCGAGCGGCAAGGACCCCCCGTGTGCCGAGAATTCTCCCCTTCCCCAACCCAAAACTCCTGCCGAGAGCCAGAGTTCAAAGACGGAACAAAGCAAACCAGCGGACAGCGTCGAGCCGCTTCGAAGAAGCCTTGAAAAGCCGGGCCCGAAGGAGAAAGCCCACGGTTACAAAAAAACCGACCAAGAATATTATCGTCCTAAAAGGAAGCGTTCTGAAACGGAGGAAGAAGAGGAGGCGGAGGAGGAGGCCGACGGGGCTGGTGGACGGAGCCAGCCTGATGGACACTGCAGTAAGCAGAGGTGCGCTTACAGTAGGGAGCGAGGGAAGCAGCAGGAGCAGCCCCGGCGGGAATACCACGGCACCAGCTACTACAGGTTCCCGGGTAGTCCCGATCCCGCCAGGAGTTTGGGGAAGTACCCTCCCTACAGACCCCGCAGCCGAGGTCAAACGGACTCTGAACGGAGCAGGCCCAGTTACGGGAAAGGGGGAGAGAGGTCGTGGAGCAGGGAGCGGCACTACCAGGAGACGCCGAGGAGGTGGGATGCGTGCCGGTCATACAGTTACTACTACTCGGCCTCCCACGTGCCCCGGCATAACCAGGAGAGGAAGCCGACCCACTCCGAGAGAGACTATAGCAAATCAAGTCATGTTTACAGTAGCCCCTATAGTAAGTATGATTATTACAAAAGCCGTTTGAGCCACAACCTCGATAGGAAAAAGCACGTTTCCCTAAGTCCCGAGGCCAGCGACTGCGCCCCCGAAAAGAAACCCCCCAAAATCTTGCCAGACCCTTCTCTCGACGAACTAAAGGGACGGAAGCGGAAGAAGTCCAAGAAGAAGAAGAAGTTAAAAGATAAACACAAGGAGAAAGAGTCCAGGTGAGCAAAGGACACGGTGGGAGGTTGGGACGTAAATGGGGTTTTATATATATATTTTATATATAGTCAATTTCTCCTCCCGCTTCCTGCCTGTGGCGACTCAAGAGCAGGCCAGGAAGGCTTTAAGAGTTGACACTGCAGGGATTCACTTAGCAAAGCTCACTTAACAGCTGTCTCACTTAGCAGCAGGAAGTTGGGGTCGTTAAGTCGAGGGCTACCTGTACAGCTATTTCCCAACTCTTACAACAGTTCATTTAACGACCGTTCAAAGTTACAACGGCCCTGAAAAAAAAAGTGACATGGCCATTGCAGCATCCCCAAAGTCACGGGATTACATTCAGACGCCTGACAACTGACTCACATTTATGATGGGTGCAGTGTCCCGGGGTCTCTGTCAGGTGTTCCATTCAAAATCCAAGAAAGACACTCTTAGACTCCATTAATATAGAGAAAAGAACTTTTACTGGAAATCAAGTGGTAGTGTTAAGCCTGGATTCCCCAACGGGTGTTAAGGAAAACAAACTAAACAGAACGTGCAGCGAAGTCAGATAGGAAGACAAGTAAATGTGTGAGATAAGTTTTCTAGTTAACACGCAGTAAAAAGGCAGATACGCTTGTGCTATCAAAAATATAGTTTATTCCATTTAAGAATTATAGCATAGTCAAATAAACGGTCCATTAGTCATCAGTCAAGTCTTGTCGGGGATACTCTATTTGCAAAAGTCCATGTTGAATAGCCAATGTCAGTTCACTTACAATAAATCAGTCCAATCTTTATTTTCTCTCCGTTGAGAAAATATCAACACTCCTTCTTCTTCTCCTCTTTCCAACAAGAACGCAGCCATCAATCCATCAAGTAATTAGGGATCAGTTAACCAGAGAGTGCGAGCCGCAATTGCCTCGCTTCTTATATAGTGTTTTTACAACCACACCCTTAATTACATTCTTGCAGTTAAAGTTACACACACTTTAAGTAACAAACCATGATACCTTATTTATTATTTTTACCCAAACCAGTTAGGGTAAACAATGTTATCCCTAACAGGTAGCATCAAAGGAATTCTGAATCTGAGGATTTACGTTCGAAAAACACACATACAAAGTGATGGCAAGGTTCCCACCCACAGTAGTGCAAGCTGTCCATCCAATCGAAGATGTGTATGTCATGCGGGGCATCTTCAGGTGGTGATGCAGGCATCTGGCCATTGACCTTGGCCTAGGTTGATAAAAACCCACAGTTGCACAGTAAGCAAGCAAATAAGCATAGACAATAAAGTTTTCCCCCCAAGTTATATAGTACGTTCTTCAACACCTCCAGCACACTTCCCACACCCACAAAGCCTAATACTTTCCCCTCCCCCCGTTACTATGGCAGCCGAAAGATGCAAAGGAAAGGAAAGGAATATTGAAGGCTGACAGTCCCGTGATTTCCCCTTCCCCTTCGGACAAGCAAAGTCAACGGGGAAGCCAGATTCACTTAACAACCGCGTTCCTCATTTAAGAACCGCAGCGATGCCCTTAACCAAATGTGAGAAAAGCCCATCGCAATAGGGGCCCAAAAAAAGCTCCCTTCGCAAATTTCCCACTTAATCACAGAAGGGTTGGGCTCCATCGGTGGCTCCCCATATATATTTCTCTCTGCTTGTCCGTCACCCTTTGCGTGTCTCCACTAAACACGGCGGAGGGTGGCGTGCCACCGAAACGTGGGTGCTAATTGGTGCGGTGCGAGAGTGGCGGTTGAAATGTACGGGATTGAGAGGGGCACCCTGTAAGCCTCTTCCTTTCTTTTAGCCCTAGTTCCTTATCTGCCATGGGGGTAGCACAGCAGTCTCCGCCCCCTTCTTTCTGGGGTGGCCGAAAGAGCGACCCAATGAATGACTCAGTAAATGACCCCATGAGTGAATCAAAGGCACAAGAATGGCCTCTTCAGTCAAGTCCCAAGGACAGCCGGTAGGTCTTGTCCTACGGTAGCAACCTTCTCTCTAGGCCAGCCCACCTTTATAATGATGCGTTGGCATTCGTCCCAGCCGCCCCACCCAACGGCCACGGACGCTTAGAAGCAAGGAGGAGTCCCTTCTCTTTCACTATACTACATCACGTGGCGCGGTGGTTAGAGAGCAGTACTGCAGGCTTCTTCCGCTGACTGCCAGCTGCCTTCAATTTGGCAGTTCGATTCTAACTGGCTCGAGGTTGACTCAGCCTTCCATCCTCGCAAGGTGGGTAAAATGAGGACCCAGATGGTTGGGGGCAAGAGGCCGACTCTGTAAACCACTTAGAAAGCAGTATATATACATCTGCTATTTGTGAAGCGGTATATAAGTCTGCTATTGCTTGGGAAGGTAGGCAGGCATAGTGGTTAGAATGCAATATTTCAGACTAAATCTGCCCACTGCCAGGAGTTGATCAAGGTTGACTCAGCCTTCCGTCCTTCCAAGGTGGGTAAAACGAGTATCCAGATTGTTGGGGGCAAAGAGGCTGACTCTGTAAACCGCTTAGAGAGGGCTGGAAAGCTCTGGAAAGCGGTATATAAGTCTGCTATTGTTTGGGAAGGAAGGAGAGAAGGAAGATTTTGTGAGAGGAAGGCAGGCAGGCAAGTAGGCAGGCGTACTGGTTAGAATGCAGTGTTTCAGGCTAACACTGCCCACTGCCAGGAGTTCGATCAAGGTTGACTCGTCCTTCTGTCCTTCTGAGGTGGGTAAAATGGGGACCCGGATTGTTGGGGGCAATAGGCTGACTCTGTAAACCCTTTAGAGAGGCCTGTAAAGCGGGATATAAGTCTAAGGGCTATTGCTATTAATGTACATGCAGCTAGTCCTCAACTGTTTAGCGTTGAGGTCACTAAACAAACAAAACTGTTTAGTGACTGTTCAAAGTTACCACAGTAAGGGGGGGAGGGGAAGGACCGTTGTTCACACTTAACTACTGTTGTAGCATCCCCACGGTCGTGTGATCAAAATTCAGACGCCAACGACTCATGTTTGTGACGGCAGCATCCTGGGGAATCACGCAAGCCCCGTCAAGGGGGAAAGCCAGTTTGACTTAACCACCCTGTTCCTAACTGAACAGCTGCAGGGATTCACTTACCGACTGTGGCAAGAAAGGTTTGTTAAGATGGGGCAAGACTCACTTAAGAACTGGCTTTGGAAATGTTGGGCTCAGTTGCAGTCGCAAGTTGAGGATCACCTGTGTGTAAGTGTGTGGCCTCAGAGGGGGAAGGAAAAAGTAAATTTAAGCAAGTTCTCCTTAAAGGGGAGGAGAGACTGCTTGGATGTAGAAGTCTGGAACGGTGCAGGATCTCCAGCCTCTGCGGTGGGTTGGACTAGAAGGCCTTTTAAGGTCCCTTCCAGTGCTCTTATCCTGTGAAACCGCAGCCTCGCTTTCCTCCCCTCTGACTTTCCCAGTCTTTCCGCTCTCCTTTCAGGCATCGCCAGGATTCCGACCACCCCTCTCCCTCCAACTCCGAGGCCGAGACCCACAAACACAAACACAAGAAGAAGAAGAAGAAAAAGAAGAAGAAGCGGGCCAGGAAATCGGAAGACGGCGACGAGGCCTCCGCCCCTTCCCTCCCCAAGCCTCCCGCTCCGCCGGTCAAGGATTGCAAAAACTGGGAGGCGCCCAAGTCTTCTTTGGAGGCTTGTCGGAAACACAGCCCAACGTCCTGCCAGGAAGCCCCTTCCCCCGTTTGGAGGAAAGCAAAAGCCCTCGAAAGGAGCAGCAGGGAGGGCATCCATCCACAGAAGGATCACAGCAAGGGTGAGTACACGGGACCTGATCAGAAGAGAAGAGAAGAGAGGAATGGAATAGAGAAGAGAGGAATAGAATAGAATAAGAGAAGAGGAAGAGAAAAGAGAAGAGAGGAATGGAATAGAGAAGAGAGGAATGGAATAGAATAAGAGAAGAGGAAGAGAAGAGAAGAGAAGAGAAGAGAAGAGGGGAATGGAATAGAGAAGAGAGGAATAGAATAGAATAAGAGAAGAGGGAGAGAAAAGAAGAGAAGAGAGGAATGGATAGAGAAGAGAAGAGAGGAATGGATAGAGAAGAGAGGAATAGAATAGAATAAGAGAAGAGGAAGAGAAAAGAGGAAGAGAAGAGAAGAGAGGAATGGAATAGAGAAGAGGATGAGAAGAGAAAATAGAATAGAGAAGAGAGGAATAGAATAGAGTAAGAGAAGAGGAAGAGAAAAGAGGAAGAGAAGAGAGGAATGGAATAGAGAAGAGGATGAGAAGAGAGAAAAATAGAAGAGAGAAGAGAGGAATAGAATAGAGTAAGAGAAGAGGAAGAGAAGAGAGGAATGGAATAGAGAAGAGGATGAGAAGAGAGAAATAGAATAGAGAAGAGAGGAATAGAATAGAATAAGAGAAGAGGAAGAGAAAAGAGAAGAGATGAATGGATAGAGAAGAGGATGAGAAGAGAGAAATAGAATAGAGAAGAGAGGAATAGAATAGAATAAGAGAAGAGGAAGAGAAAAGAGAAGAGATGAATGGATAGAGAAGAGGATGAGAAGAGAGAAATAGAATAGAGAAGAGAGGAATAGAATAGAATAAGAGAAGAGGAAGAGAAAAGAGGAAGAAAAGAGAGATGAATGGATAGAGAAGAGGATGAGAAGAGAAATAGAATAGAGAAGAGAGGAATAGAATAGAATAAGGGAAGAGGAGAAAAGAGGAAGAAAAGAGAAGAGATGAATGGATAGAGAAGAGGATGAGAAGAGAGGAATAGAATAGAATAAGAGAAGAGGAAGAGAAAATAGAAGAGATGAATGGATAGAGAAGAGGATGAGAAGAGAGAAATAGAATAGAGAAGAGAGGAATATAATAGAATAAGAGAAGAGGAAGAGAAAAGAGAAGAGATGAATGGATAGAGAAGAGGATGAGAAGAGAGAAATAGAATAGAGAAGAGAGGAATAGAATAGTAGAAGAGAAGAGGAAGAGAAAAGAGAAGAGAGGAATGGAATAGAGAAGAGGATGAGAAGAGAGAAATAGAGGAGAGAGGAATAGAATAGAATAAGAGAAGAGAAAAGAGGAAGAGAGGAATGGAATAGAATAAGAAGAGGAAGAAAAGAGGAATGGAATGGAATAAGAGAAGAGGAATAGCACAGAGAAGAGAGAAATAGAATAAGGAGAGAAATAGAAGAGAAGAATAGAATAGAGAAGAGAAGAGAAAAGGATTGGAATAGAATAGAATAAGAGAAAAGAGGAATAGAAGAGAAGAGGAATACAAGAGAACAGAGCAATAGAATAGAACAGAGGAATAGAATAGAATAAGAAGAGAGGAAGAGAAGAGGAATAGAATAGGAATAGAATGAACTGAGTTGGAAGGGACCTTAGAGGTCTTCTACTCCAACCCCCTGCTTAGGCAAGAAATCCTACACCACTTCAATAGGGAGATCCTCCTTCGGATACTCAGAGAATCGTAGAGTTGGAAAAAAAAAACCCAATGTGAACCGTCTGGTCTTACACAAACCCGGCAATTTTTAAGATGGGCGGAACTTCTAACACGCAGAACTGCCCATCGTGGCTTGTCCCTTTCGGAAAACCCCGTTGAAGAATGACCTGCTTTGCTGGCAGCCGATGTAAAATTCCACCGAGCGTTTGAGAAGTGGTTAATTTGACTGTTGAGGGGAGTTAAGAGGTAGCCCTCGGCTTACAACAAGTTCGTTGAGTCACCAAAGTTACAATGGCACTAGAAAAAAAGTGACTTACGACTCTTTTTCACACTTAATGACCGTTGCAGCATCCCCGTGATCACGCAGTCAGAGTTGGGACCCTTGATCATTGACTCGTATTTATGACAGTCACAATGTTCTGGGGTCATTGGATTGTCCCTTTTGCGACTTTCTGGCAAGCAATAGGGAAGTCAGATATTCACTTTTACAACCCTGTTATTAACTTAATTTCAGGGATTCCCTTGGCAACTGTGGCAAGGAAGGTCGTAAAACAGAACAAAACTCACTTAACAGCACTCTCGCTTAGCAGCAGAAATTTTGGGGTCAATTGCGGTCATAACGAAGTTGTAAAATCGTTTTGCAGCCAGAGAATTTCAGTTTTGAAAATCGACAATCGGACTGGCCACGTGGGTGATGTCATTTATAACCATCGCAACTTTTAACACCGCAATATTCAGGCTGCATTATTGTTGTAAGTCAAGGACTACCTGGATTTACCACAGTCTAAAAAGTGTCAGGACGCGGTATCTCAGTGGCTAAGACGCTGAGCTTATCGATCAGAAAAGTCGGCAGTTCGGCGGTTCAAATCCCCAGCGCTGCATGACGGAGTGAGCTCCTGTTACTTGTCCCAGCTGCTGCCAACCTGACAGTTCGAAAGCAGGTAAAAAAGGCAATAGAAAAATAGGGACCCCTTTGGTGGGAAGGGAACAGCGTTCCTCCGTGCGCCTTCAAAGGCGTTTAGTCCTGCCGGCCACATGACCACGGAGACGTCTTCGGACAGCGCTGGCTTTTCTTCAGCTTTGGAATGGAGCAGCGCCCCCTAGAGTCGGAAACAACTGGGCCCGTATGTGCGAGGGGAACTTTTACCTTTAAAAAGTATCAGGCTATTCAAACCTCTTTTAGGGTCTCTGTTTCCCCAAATAATATTGTTGTCTTTGCCTTTCAGATCCGGAATGTCCGTTGGAAGTCCAGCTTATAGTGTATTTATAGACCAGGAAAAACAAAACAAAACCCTACAGACTCTTTAATATTCATAATTGGTGCTTCAGAAAAAAATACTGTACAGGATTTTATCATTGAAAAAAAGTCCCGCTTTTTTTTTCTCCTTTTCTTTTCCTTTTTTAGTTTTTACCTTGAGTCTTTCTTTTTTTCTAAAAAAACAAAAACAAAAAAGAACACACAATTCTCCGCGATTCCCCGAACGTGACGAAAGGATGGGACACGTTCCACAGCTGCTGAACATTTGCAAACCTCCCGATGATCATCCGTGTCACCAGGAGAAATAAGCGCCCTGGATCCGAACATCTCAAAATGCTGCTGCTGCTGCTTTTCCTTCGTTCCACCACTCAGGTTGAATGTGTTTTATCTATGTCCACGTGATGTTTGCCGGGGCAAGGGAAACTTCCCGAATTTAAAGCAAGCTGCAACGGATAAGCAACTATTTAATTTAATTATTTAAAACATTTCACAGGCAACTTGGATGTTTGCGAGAGAGAGAGAGAGAGAGAGAGAAAGAGCAAGAGAGAGAAAGAAAAGAGAGAGCGCCTCGGTTTTTTATTTTTCCCTTCCCATGTCTGCTACTAGAAACGCCACGTCATATTTTTTGTTTTTCCTTCCGTTGGGATTTCTGTCTTTGGACTCCTTGTGAAGCGCATGCTGTTTGGACGCTTGGCCTTTGGTTGGTTTTATTTTTATAATTTTATTTTATTTTTGAATGTATCGCGGGACATGGTCCGAAGACCACACACGTCAACTGTCCGGCCTGTCCTTAATGGCTCGACCTGAAATCTCTTTTTCCGAGACCGACAATGGGCCATTGCAGAGGGTTTGAGTCAGCCCCGTGCTTCCACCCCACCCCACTCGAAATGTCTCCTTCCGTGGGTGTTTTTCTTCACCCAGCCTTTTGCAGGATATGCCTTTTGCAGCCGTCGCCTGCGACGTCCATTTTGTAGGCCTCTCGAAGCGACTCCTTTCGTATTTCTGGCCCTTCCTTCCGTGTCTGCTTTTATTCCTATTCTCTGCCTGGCCCTTGGGCATCTCTTTGTCTCTCCCGCAGAGTTACTTCATTGCTCAGGTTTGTCCTGCCATATCTGGACTTGTAGCCTGCGCCAGAAGTAAGCGAGGAGAGCAGGCGCCGTGGATCTCTTAAGTTATCCACCTGGAGAGGAGCCGTTTTTAATTTTTATTTTATGATTAAAATCCACTTTAAGTTTTTTAATTGCGTTAATTTTTAATGTAGCAATGTACGTCCGTCCTGACCAATCTCAGCCGCCTGGTCCTTGTTTCCTTCCAAGTTTCTAGTTACAGACAACGTTCATACTGTGATTTATTTCTTTTTCTTTTCTTTTTTTTTTCTTTTTAATTTTTATTATTATTTTTTTAAAATGATGAAACGCTATCAAACTGTGATACACTTAATTCACTGGTCCTGCATCAGGAGACAAAAGAGTGGGGAAAAAACTGTATTAAATACAGTTCATCTGAATAATCTTGTCTGATTTATACAAAAGCCGTGTTGTTCAGAGATGTCTATAAAAGTTTGATCTTTGTTTTTTTAAAGATAAAAAAAAGCACTTACCCCACTTGTAAATAATATGGCATGTAAAATTTATATAGTATATAAATCCGAGAAATGAAATCAAACATGTTTCTGTGGTTAGTTCAGTTACATCTGGCTGTAGCTGATGGGTATAAACTACAGGTGGTCCTCGACTTACGACCACAGGAGCTCAGAGTTTGCTAAGTGAGGAATGTGTTAAAAGTGACTTTTCTTGCCACCGTTGCTAAGTGAATCCCTGCAGCTGTTAAATTAGTCACCCGGTTGTTAAGTGAATCTGGCCTCCCCAGTTGACTTTGCTAGTCAGAAGGGTCGCAAAAGATCCTGAGACACGGTCACCGTCATAAAGGTGAATCAATTGTCAAGCCTCCGAATGTAAGTCACATAACCACAGGGTGCTGCAACAGTCATAAGTATGAAGAATGGTCATAAGTCACTTTTTTTCAGTGATTGTAACTTTGAAGGATCACTAAATGAGCCGTTGTAAGTCGAGAACTATCTGTGTTTCAGGATGGCGACGTGTGTCTGACCAGCTTTTGTTTGGGGTTGCAGTTACCGGGATGATCTCAATTACTTTCTCTTTATTAGTATGGTAGTATTTAAGCAGAAATATTACAGGTAATACAAGAGTTACGACCGCAATAGAAACCAGAATTTTGGTTGCTAGACAAGGCGGTTTTTAACTTGAGGCAAATTTTACGCAGTTGTTAAGTGGATCATGTGTATGTTAAGCAATCCCTGCTTTCCACATTGAGAAGTTTCAATTGGCAATCACATGACCCTAAGATGCTACAACCTACCTTCCTTCTCTCCCTCCCCTTCCTTCCTCATTCCCTTCTCCCTCCCTCCTTCCTTCTTTCCTTCCTCTCTCCATCTCTCCCTTCCTCATTCCCTTCTCCCTCCCTCCCTCTCCTTCCTCCCTTTTCTTCCTCCCCTCCCTCTCTCCCTTACTCATTCCCTCCCTCTCTCCATCCCTCCCTCCCTTTCTTCCTTCTTTCCTTCCTCCTTCCCTTCCTCCGTCCCTTCTCCCTCCTTCCTTCCTCATTCCCTCCATCTCTCCCTCCTTCCCTTTTCTTCCTCCTTCCCTCCTCCTCTCTTCCTTCCTCCTTCCCTTCTCCCTCCCTTCATCTCTTCCTCCTTCCCTTCTTTCCTCCTCTCTCCCTCCCTTACTCATTCCCTCCCTCTCTCCATCCCTCCCTCCCTTTCCTTTCTTCCTTTTCTTTCTTTCCTCCTTCCTTCATCTTTCCCTTCTCCCTCCTTTCTTCCTCCTTCCCTTCTCCCTCCCTTCATCTCTCCCTCCTTCCCTTCCTTCTTTCCTCCTCTCCCTCTCTCCCTTACTCATTCCCTCCCTCTCTCCATCCCTCCCTCCCTTTCCTTTCTTCCTTCTTTCCTTGGTCAGCCTGCTAAAAATACATCAAATTGGGGCTTAAGTCAATCCTAACATGCTGGTTGCCAGTTGCCCAAAATTTAAATCAAATGACTGGGGACTCCACCGCGGACGTTAAGTACGTGGACCAGTCACAAACTCCCTTTTTTCCAGTGTCCTTCTAACTTCGAACGGACGCTAAACGAATGATGGTAACTCAAGGACAGCCTGTACGTTTTCCTCAAAGTCTGACCGCCTTCCTCGAATTGACTTTCATGTTGAGATCTCAGCCGTGGCTCCGTCGCCTAAATGGGAGTTTAAAACAGTCATATGATAGATAGATATGGAATTATATTGTGCACTTTATTGATAACCAGGCACTCGGGTCAATACACAGATGTACACTATATACAACAAGCTACTTTACATTTAGTGGTTAAGAAACATTGTACAAGAAAATAGAACCGGGGGAAGTTAACAGACTTCATTTGCAATACCTGGCTGGGAAAAACAAAATGCCTGCACAGATTGGAAAAAGGCTGGTATACACTTGCTACTGCTAGATAGTACGATTGGTTGACAAAAAAAAAAAACCACAATAGGCTAGGATTACACCCTAAGCACGTGAAGCCAACATTTTCAGGTAGTTTTAGAACAGTGTTCCTCAACCATAGCAACTTTTAAAGACTTGTGGACTTCAATTCCCAGAATTCCTCAGCCAGCCAGCCATGCTGGCTAGGGAATTCTGGGAGTTAAAAGTCCACACCTCACAAAGTTGCCATTGGCTCAGCATAATGGCCTCAGATAATATCCTTTTCAATCATAGCCTCATTTTCAGTGGGCCACTTAAAAATCCAGCAGAGTTGCGGCACCGAGGAGGGCCCTCGATTCGTGAACAATGGCTAGTTGGGAGCCAGCATTAAGCCTTCATCTGTCTTGTCAAGCTATTGTTTCCAGCAAGCATACCTAGAAATACAGGCCCGACCTTTGCAAAAATATATGGCTGCTTTTTTTCCCTCTCTCTCCAAAAGTATGAAGTCTTCCAAATACTCCTAAGCTTAAAAAGTTTTTTTTTTTTTAAATGTACCACAAGCGGTGGTGACCCACCCCCAAAAAATCTTCAAACGAACTTCCCAGCCCAAACTCCCTGTTAAATTTCGCACCTGTCAGGCCAGCTGAACCTAAAGTGCTATTGAATTCTCCAAAAAAAATCCCTTGAAGACCCAAAAAAATATCCCTCCAAACTATAACATTCCCACCGTTGGAAGGATAACGGACGCAAGGCAACCGAGGCAGAATAGCGGCTCTCCTGACCACTAGAGGGCAGCAGGCAACCGGTCAGCGGCAATGGTCATTCCAAGTTTTCTAAGCCACAAAGATGTCGGCCAGGATAAATGGCATTTTGCTTATCTTCTCGGTGAGGGGAGAGGGGAGATGAAACCAGGAATATCAATAACTTTTAAATCCGTGTTTCTCAACCTGGGCATTTTTTAAGATGTGTGGACTCCAACTCCCAGAATTCCCTAGCCAGCACCTAACCAATTCCCAGAATTCTCCATGCAAGGCTGAGGCATTCTGGGAGTTGAAGTCCACACATCTTTAAAAAAAAAAAAAGATGTCCAGTTTTAGAAACAAGTCATTTAAATCAGGGGTCTCCAACCTTGGCAACTTTAAGCCTGGTGGACTTCCAACTCTCAAAAGGTCCCCAGCCAGCTTTGCTTTGCCGGCTGGGGAATTCTGGGAGTTGAAGTCCACAAGTCTTAAAAGTTGCCAAGGTTGGAGACCCCTGGTTTAAATGAATGCTTTAGCTTCATCCTCCCCTTAAAATCCAGGACAAACAATAGAAGCATTCCATCTCAATCCTTCCAGGAATCTTTGGAGATAACAGAACCCGCGAAGGATGGGGCTGGCATCATAGGGTCTCAAAGCTTATCCCCAATTTAATAAGAACAACCGAAAAGCAAGAGGTTCTTGGGCAAGTTCTTACAATATGACAGTTGGGGAAGTAAGTTGGGGAAAGTTGGAGAAGTAAGGAGGATCAGCACCAGAAAAGATAATTCATGGGCATTCAATGTGTGTGTACACTTATGCAACCCATTCCTGCCCTCCCGCAATTGCGCAGGACGGGACAGGTGCATTGTTAATGATCCACCCCTGCAGATATATCTCCCATTACAGTATTAGCTGATATCCAAGGATGTATGGTCTCTGTGCAATCGGTAGGAGAAAACCAAGTTTTAACAGGATAACAGAGTTGGAAGAGACCTTGGAGGTCTTCTAGTCCAACTCCTTTCCAGAGCAGGAGACTTTATTATACCATTTTAGACAAATGTCTGTCCAATCTCTTTAAAAGCCTCCAGTGATGGAGCCCCCACACCTCCTGCAGGCAAGCTATTCCATTAACTCTTCTCACCTTTAGAAAATTTATCCTTAGTTCTAGGTTGGTTCTTTCCTTGATTAGTTTCCATCTACCGCAAAGATCTTCAAACTTGGCAAGTTTAAGACTTGTGGACTTCAACTCCCAGAATTCCTGAGCTAACATGACTGGAGGAGGAATTCCGGGAGTTGAAGTCCACAAGCCTTAAAGCTGTCAAGTTTGAAGACCCCTGATCTTCTGCTTCTTGTCTTCCCTTCTGGTATTTTGGAAAATTAAGTTGACTCCCTCTTCTTTGTGGCAGCCCCTTAAATACTGGAATGCTGCTATCATGTCACCCCTAGTCCTTCTTATCACTAGGCTAGACATCCCCCATTCCTGCCACCATTCTTCATCCTACACTTCACCCTCCAGTCCCTTAATCATCTTCATTGCTCTTCTCTGCACTCTTTCTAGAGTCGTTTGGAAACACACCCTGGTTGCAAAGCACAAAGAAGAGTGAAAGGAGATTTTGGTATCATCATAAGGGTAGTACCTTGAGGAGCCAAAAACTTTCAGAGGCCTTTCTTCTAAACTAAAATTAAATTACTAAACTAAAAGCTAAGCCTAAACCTTTTCTAATTTCGTTACTGGCCTTGTCACCATTGAAAAGTTTTGGCCCAATTTGGATCCCTGTTCTTGATGTCATCAGGTTGGTGACCACCAACGCTATTATTTTGATCTCACTGTTGTTGTCAGCCGCGGATGGCTCTCCTGAGAAAATACTGTCAGATACCAACATTTTTAAATCATCCATATGCCCAGCAATAACACTAGGAAGTTTACATATTTTCCTTTTGGCCAACTGAGGATTTCCAATCCGTTGGATTAAAAAAATGGCAAAACTTCTTGTTTTTCTTGAAGGAAACCCTCAATTTTATGTCTTCTAAACAGAGGGCTGGATAAATGGACCTAACCCTTTGAGATTAAAACCCTCATCGTTTCAGATAGTCTTGACCAAAACGGAGAAACCATTTTTCACTTGTGGCTTTATGCTCCATCACAACAGCTATGGTTTCTCGATCTCCACAACGCAGGTTCTTCCTCTCTTGTGGACATGTGTACAAGGGGCACAACTTCCACAGCAACAGCCTGTGTCATTTAAGGTGTCATTTTCCCCCTCACCTGCCAGCAAACAAGCTGCCTTTATTTATTTATTTTTTGAGCAAGGATCGGCGATCCCTTCGATCCAGTTTTCTGGAAGCGGAACGAGAATCTCTTGGAGAAGACAACGTGGAGGACTGTGCTAAAAACCCAAGAGAAACAAACTGCGGGGGGAATACCAGTTGGGAGAAAAGCAACTCCCTGGAAAGCTTTTTCAAGCAGGGCCGTCTAGTAGAAGAGGGAGATATATGAACACACACCAGCCACATCGGTGGGGGTTCAACGTTACGGACAATAGTTTGGATGTAAGGTGTAGGAACAAGACTCTTAAAAGACACAGAGGAGGACAGGACACCGACGAATCGCAGTCCCCAACAAGTAAAGACGAACAGGAGATGCTTGTGGTTCCACCACACTCCCAAAAGGGACAGTAAAGACACAAGCTTTGTTGGGATGCGTCAGGTTTCCTCTGCACCGGACACAGGGATGATGAGAGTCCGTCCTCAAGAGTTACTTCTTGTTAGCAATCCGTCTCTTCCGAGTGGCCAGCATGTCATAAAAAGGATCCTTGCTGATGCTTGCCCTGAATGAAAGAAAATAATTATAATAAATCATTAGGCTAGGTTTGCACTCTTAACACCCGTGGTTTTCAACCTCGGCAGTTTTAAAATGTGTGGACTGGGGGGATTCTGGAAGTCCACCATCCTATAATTGCCAAGGTTGAAAAATTCTGCCTGGACCCATAACAAACTAAAGGACTATTCTGACCCAAGCCTTGTTCAAATTAAACAAACACAAACTGTGTATAAAAGCAAACCTTTTTTAATGCGGCACTGGGAATTCTTTGCATTCCCAGCCAAGAGTGATTTAAACCTAATTATCTGAGATAAAAGCAAGCCCTTTCAAGGTTGTAAAAGGCTGCCAAGAACAGAAGTCTAATTACTGATAAATATCCACCAACAGAAGTTTCAAAAACAAACCAGAGTTAGCAGAGCTTCAATGAAGATTCGGAGTCTAAAGAACTTCATTGCTTCCTGCAAAGAACACATCCCCGAGGGCTGGTTTTTATGCCGGCGAACCACAACAAGGACAAGCCACTGCTTCTATATGGACCTTGGGCAATTACTTTCCACTTTGTTTCTCAAACGCTAAGTACTTTTGGCTAAAATATACTCCCTTCCCAAGTGTCTGTTGGAAAGGTTGTAAGTTGAGGATTAACTGCAATTAGTCCTCGACTTACAACAGTTCATTGAATGACCGTTCAAAGTTACAAAGGCAGTGAAAAAAAAGAGTAACTTTTTCACACAACCGTTGCAGCATCTCCATGGTCACACGATCAAAATTTGGACAGTTGGCAACTGGGTCCTATTTACGACGTTTGCAGGGTCCCAGGGATCATGGGGATCCCTTTTTGTGACCTGACAAGCAAAGTCCATAAGGAAGCCAAATTCCCTTAACCACCATGCTCCTAACTTAACCACTGCAGTGATTCACTTAACAACTGTGGCAAGGAAGGTTGTAATATGGAACAAAACTCACTTAACAAATGTCTGACTTAGCAACTTAAATTTTTGGGCTCAATTGTGGTGGTAAGGCCACTGCACCACAACTTTACAGCTGGGCTTTCCCTGCAGCTGGCCTTGTGCTACTCGTCTTTCCATGAATAAAGTCCTCACTTGATGGATTTAATCCACTCTTCTTTTTCTTCAGGCGTGGGAGCCGATATCCTGTACACCACGTGGTTGCCCTCAACCACCCGGCCATCCGCTTCAGTCTTGCACGCTTTGATCACCTGTCCTTTGTAGCTGGGGTTGTACAGCTCAAAGCAATTCTAGGGAACAAACCACAGGCCAGCATTGACATTTTAACCTCCGTTTGGCACAGAGTTCCTCTGCTGCAGAAGCCAGCATTCAACCAGAGCTTTCTTCGACCACTGTTGCTATATTTTACCTTCATAAATGTCATTCTCTTTTATATAAGTCAGGATCATTTCTTCAACCTAAGTGGTTTACAATTCAAATCCACGATTCCTAAGATGGCAATGTAGACTAAATAATGATCCGATCATCAAAAACAGATAAAAACTAGGAAGACACAGAAATCAGTGGAATGGTTACACATCATATGATGTGGTGATTGTAATGTTTTCAGATCTGAAGTTCTTAATTTTTCAGTTAATGGTAAAAAGCAGGGTTGTGAATAGCTCAAGAAAGTCAAGTTGATGCCTCAACCACATGATTGAAGCTCTGTTGGTCTATAAATGAATACATAAGAAATGATAAAGATGATTGATAGACAGACAGACAGAGATAGCTGATAGATAGTGATAGCAGATAGATAGATAGATAGATAGATAGATAGATAGATAGATAGATAGATAATAGATGGCTGATAGATTAGATAGATATAAATATAGATAGCTGATAGATAGATAGATAGATAGATAGATAGATAGATAGATAGATAGATAGCAGATATAGATAGCTGATAGATTAGATTCCTGTAACAATGACCGCCATCTTGATTTCTCTGAATACCATCCCTTCACATCTGTCCCCAACCCAATTGTGTATTAGCCATTTTCTATTCTATTTTAGCAGACTTTCACAATGCTAAGCAGTGGAGATGCACCTCTAGAACAAGAGTTTACCACTAAGTTGAAGGTTCAGAAAGCCGCGGGTGCATCTGTAAGACTGATTCAAAGGGAATCAAGAAGGATCCCTCTGGGAGAAAAGGATCTTTTGAAGAAGACGGGAGGAGGAGGGAGATCTTACTGGCTTTCTTGGATCCTCCACTTCCTTGATGCTGAGGTTTTCCAATGGAATGATTCCTCTGGGTTCTTTGTCCTAGGAATTTGGTGGAAAAAAGAACATCCAGTCAACCAGTTGAAATAGCTTGGCTGTGGAAGAAGGAATGTTGTTATTGACACCTACGAACCATACTCACTGTTGTGTATTCAAAATAATAGAGGCAGTTATCAGTCAGTATAAACCATCTCCTTTTCCACGTTTTCACACGTCCGCCTGAAAAAAAAAAACAAGACAAGCCACTCAGACGTATCATGAATGGGACAAAATAACCTGGTTACCGTGTTATTTCATTAAATGATTAGCCGTGTCAAAATTAGACAATTGAATGGAAAATGGATGTAGAAGTAGGGTTAAAATGAACACGAGGTTACTGAGACGCTCCTTTTCCAGAAAGGGTAGCTGGATCGATTTGCTGAGCTAAGCCAGGGTTTATTTAACTATGAATTGACAATCAAGCCACAGTTAGCTGGGTTCAGGCACAATACTCATCCACAGTTTGCCTACACCCATCGTCAACTGAGCTGCCTCTGGCTTGGTTCACACATCACTCTAAGCAAAATTCAGGTGACCTGACCTTCTAGCTTAACACAATGGGAAAATCCAACCACTATTAGGAAATACAGACTGGCTCTTTAGATGAAATATGGAGCAACTATGAAATGGAACTTTGAAATTGAAATTTATTGAGACTTTGGATTAACTGTGGGGTCCCTGGTGCTCTCTGAGCTTGTTAGTTTTCTTGTAGAAGTTTCACTATCCAGCTAGGTGACATCATCAGTGCTAGAAGGAAGTGATCAGGGTTTGTGTGGAGGAAGAGGAAGAGGAAAAGGAGGATTGTGGGGTCCTTGGTGTTCGTTGAGCTTGGTTGTTTCCTTCTAGAAGTTTCATTACCCAACCAGGTAACCTCATCAATGCGCTAATTCTCAGCCCAACCTATCTTACCAAACTATTGTGGGGATAAAATGAAGGTAAGCATTTTATGGACCCCCATCTTCCATTCCTGCTGGAATTGGAAGGACTAAGGGAAGGATGTTTTAGGAGTAAGCCAAAGCACTTCCATAACATTCATACGAATGTCTAATTCCCTGCCACCAACAGACCATATTGCATTATCTTAGTAGCAGGAACAGCCTTTTCCTGGTGGCAGATGAGTGAGGGCACCAAGCAAGGAAGTCCAGAAGAGAAACCCTCAAGATGGTGGAGAATTAGTGACGGAACCTGTGCACTCCTAGGAGCCACCCAAAACTCAATTTAATTGCACCAACTGGAGCCAACTCCCACTCAAAATCACTGGCAAAGACAAAAACCTTGGAAGTAGATTCAAAAGCCAGTGGCTCTTGCCAACAAGAACGAAGGAATAACTAGGATGGAACAATTCTTTAACTTCATTTGGAATCCAAGCCTCCCTTGATCTTTGAGAGCCAAATTCTTCCTTCGGAGACTATGCCAAAATCCACTTTTTTCTTCCTCAAATGTTTCCTTCTGCAAAAGAGCTCCGCGTTTTTTTTCTACCTTATTCTCGGTGCGCTTTAAGAATTCCTTCCACATTTCTCTACGTTAACGTTTTTCCACTGAAGGATTATTTAATGTCCAAAAGATCAGAAATGCTGGCCAGTCATTTGGATAAGCAAATAAAGCATTCCAAAAAAAGAGAGAGAGAGAGACGTTTTATCCTCTCCTGGTCAGGAAAACGCACCCGAGCGACCAAATTGTTCTTTTTTTTCAGCAGAAACGTCAGAGAACGCCAAAGAACGCATTCCAAACTTGGACATATTTATTTCCTGAGCAGAAGAGGAAGTAATTAAAACCAGACCTTGGCTGTTTACAAGAAAAGGTTTAGTCTCAGACAGTTGAGCTGAGTTGGGGCCAACAGACACTGTAATTTGGAATTTTTAAAATTGTCTTGTCCAGAGGGATCTGGACAAGATCCCTGGGATCTGTTGCTTGCAAAGGTTTTGTCCAGCTCCAACGTCTGCTGTAGGGATTTCGTTGCCTCTTCCACCCCTTCAATTGGCGCGCAATTAATCATTAAGCAATGTCTCCAAATTCACCCAAAATAAACTCGGGCGTTACCTTTCTTTTTTTCCCCCAGTTGAAGGAGAAATAGAATTTATTAAAAATATTTATTTTGGGCTAGAGAGAAGAATAAAAACCACAGCAAATGCAGACGAAGGAAAGTTTGAAAAAGGTAGAAGTTTTCCATGCTTCCCGGGGTTACGGAGAGTCCTCGAATTACAACCGATCGTTTAGTGACCGTGAAAACAGCACCGTGAAAAAATATATATTTATGACCAGTCCTTGTATTTACGTCGGTCACAGCAGTTAAAAGAACACTGGAAAAAAAATGACTTATGACTTATGACCGTCACAGCATCTCTAGCATCACATGATCAAAATTACAAAGGTCGCAACATCCGGGGATCGTGTGATCACCATTTATGAGCTTTTCAGTCAGCTTCTGACAAGAAAAGTCAATGGGAAAAACTGGTTCACTTAATGACCAGGTGATTGTGATTTGCTTAGCATCCCTGGCAAAAAAGGTCATAAAACCAGGTGTGCCTCTCTTAGCAATGGAAATCCTAATTGTCATAACCCGAGAACTACCTGTACATGAAAGCTGTGCAATGTAAAACTGCAAGCTTTACCCCGTCATAAAATATTAAGAGAATCAGGTGGACTTTAAAAGTTTTCTGCAGGGCTTGGAAGGAAAAACAAAAACTTTTTTGCCGGTATCTTCTCTCAAATCTATTCTCTGTCAATGCAACCAGCACCTTTTAGAAGACTGAATTTAAACATCTAAAGAGATTCTCCGTCATCCAGAGGTCATGGTTTTCTTAAAGGTGCTTTTTTCAAGAAGCAACTGGACTTTCTTTTTCATTGAAGACGTTTCGCTTCTCATCCAAGAAGCTTCTTCAGCTCTGTCTGGATGGTGAGGAAGGGAAGGATTGATATACCTTGCAGGCAGCTGGTCATTTGCATCCTTTTACAGAGCCGCTGAGGCCACTTGGAGATTTGTCTTTGTCCTCAGGGACACCTGAGTAGTGCAAATGGGTGTGGAGAAACTACCCAGGTGAATTACCTGAGGACACAGATAAACTTCCAAGTGGCCTCAACGGGTCTCTGTAAGAATGCAAATGACCAGCTGTCTGCATGGAATATAAATCCTTCCATTCCCCAGCATCCAGTCAGAGCTGAAGAAGCTTCTTGGATGAGAAGCGAAATGTCTTCAAAGAAAAAAACCAGAAAGTCCAGTGGCCTCTTAAAAAAGCATCTTTGGGACCGAATTTAAACATTTGCTGGGGCTTATTTAGGAAAAAAGGGCGGGAATGGCGTTTTCTCAGTCCTGATCTTGGAGCGAAAACCTCCTTTTTGTGATCCGTGAGAAGGCAGATTTGCCAAAGGATAAAACAAACCTCAGATTTCTGGCTAAGGTTTCTGGCAATCCGGCCACGAGGAGGAGGAAAACCATCTGCAATTCATTACATCGTTTTCCATCCTCCTCCGTAGCATTAAAATAGGGCAGTAGACAGTTCCTGCCTCTGACACGGATGAGAGTTAAACTCTGAAAGAAGTCAACAGTAAGTTGGAAGTTAACTGGGAAAGAAAACCCACAACCTGGGCAGATCGACCCGCGAAACCTGAATTTGTAACCAAGCCCTTTTCAATAGAACAGCAGAGCTTGGATTGTTAATTTTATTTATTTATTTGATTTGCCAATTGCTTGCAAGATAATAGATATAGTTATTATTACCTTTATTGTCAGAGTACGTGTGTACAATGAGATTGGCTGAGCTTCCCTTCATGCACACACACACACACACACACACACACACACACACCTCGCAACACAACTCACAGTGAGGACAGAAGTCCCTGACCCAGTTCCAATCTTATTACACTATGTGACCTTATTGCACAATGCCCCAGCCCTGCAAGTCTATCCTACTATGTTGACATGAAGTTATTTTCCGTCCAGGAGTCTGACAGCCCACAGGTAGAAACTGTTCTTCCGCCTGTTGGTGCGGCTGGCTGTGCTTTCTATCTCCCACCCGATGGTAGGAGAGTGAAGAAGTGCTGACTGGGGTGTGAGTTGTCCCTGAGGATTTTCCTCACTCTTCTAAGGCAGCGAGCCCTAGCGAGGTCATCTAGTGGTATCAGGGAACAGCCCACAATGTTTTCTGCTGTACTCCCCACCCTCTGTAGTGTCTTTCTATCCGCGGCTGTCAGGCCAGCATACCACACCGTCACGCAATATGTGAAGACGCTTTCTATTGTGGACCGGTAAAAGGAGGTCATCGGTCGTTGTTGCACTTTATTCTTTCACAAGACGCTGAGGAAATGGAGTCTCTGTTGGGCCTTTCTGACCACCTGGGTTGTGTTGATTTTCCAGGTAAGATCTTCGCTGAGGTGGACTCCCAGGAATTTAGGTATAGGTATAAACATGAGTAAGAATACAGGTACGACTAAATAGGGACAATAGGACAGAGGTGGTAGGCATGATTGTTTGCTTGTGCACGCCCCTCACAGACCTCTTAGGATTATTCATTAATAATTGTCTACTCTTTCGTCAGAGTCTGGATGACTTTGGAGAAGTTCTACTTTGCAATAGTGGCAAATATCTGTAGCTGGGGTGTAATAGGATGAGGGTGAAAGTTCGTTCTCCGAGCTTGTGGGTTGGTTTCCAAAGGATTCGTTACCAGGTGGAGTTTACACTATGTCATGCCCTTGGTGGAGACTGACTCTGAGGAAGAGGAGGAACAGCCAACAGGGAGTGGAAGGGTGACTCCGGATGTTGTGGAGGAGGCTGGAGAAGGGCAGAGGCTGGTTGAGCAGTCAGAGGAGGACCCAGGGTCATCCCCTCTCCATCCTAGGGCACGCAGGGAGGAGAAGATAAGGGGGAGACGTGGTCTCCTCGGGAGGAGAGGGCCTTGATCCTCTTCATGGGCTGCAGCTGTGACAACTGAATAAGAGTTTGGACCTGCGTACTGGCGAACGCTGGAAACAAATCATGTAAATATCTCTAGTTTATAGTTCCTCTCTTGAGTTTGGCGTCCTTCCCAGTGTATGTTATCTGTGGACGTCCTCCAGCCCTTATTTTGCCTGGTTTGTGTTGTTTTTTTCCTTCTTCAGGTAACTGTGTGGGAGTTTTTTTCGTCTTCTGTCAAAGATATTCGGAGCTTGGAAGCAGACTGAAGGAATAAAAGGGGCTTCACCTGTTTTCTGTGGCTGCGTTTGGTTTGTATCCCACCCTGGGTCATCACACACTAGCCTGGTAATGAAATGTTCAGAAACCAACCCACGAGCTCAGAGAACAAACCTTCACCCTCAATCTCTAGTTTGGTTAGAAGCAGGGGTGGGATTCAAATTTTTAACAATTTGTGGGTGTGGCTTAGGTGGTGGGCATGGCTTGATGGGTTGACATAGCTTGGTGGTCATGTTATTGGCTGGGTGTGGCCAACTCAATATAATTCATATCGAGGCACACATCTCCTCGCCCGGCCTCTTATGACTGTGGGGATGCTGCAACAGTCGTAAGTGTGAAAAATGGTCATAAGTCACTTTTTTTCAGTGCCATTGCAACTTTGAATGGTCACTCCACACAAGCAAAGTACCAGCAAAAGAGGGGGGAAAAACTCCAGAGATGTTCCTGAGACAGGAAATCTAGTCCTGCCAAGAATATAATAAGGGTTAACGGAGTGGCAGTTTCTGTAAGCAACACCAGAATGTTTCCTTCCTGCCTTCCTTACAGGATTAGCCCAGTAATTTCTTTTAACAACCGGTTCTCCGAACTGCTTAGAATGTTAACAACTGGTTCTAGCGAATAGGTGCGAACTGGTAGAATCCCACCCCTGGTTAAAAGTGTCCATTTTGGGGCTGTGCAAACAACCAAGATTCCAGGTAGACCTGGAGTTGTAGAGCCCTCAGGTTCCTTTCTGAAAATCCAAGATTAAAACATACACAAAAAAATGTCTGAATTTTTGAAAAATTGTGATGGCCAATTTCAAGGTTTTTGCTGAAGGTAAGATGAGTAAGTAAGCACTCACCATTTTTGATACTTCAGCTTTATGTTTCCTGTGGGAAAAAGTCACTGTGCCTTGAGTTATAGAGCAGACCTGAATTTTTAATTAAAATATATATTTAAAATGTGGGGAGGTCCCCCACTATAACTTCTGCCTAATAAGATAATCTTCTGGTTTCCTGCAAAAACGATTCCAGAATTCCTCTACAGATGGGAGAATTGTGTGTACATGAATTACCCTTTATTGTAATTATATAAACTTTTCCTTGCCCGAATTCTTCCCGTTGGTAATCTACCAACCTTGAAAAGACCAGTAACAAATCCATAACTCTCCCATAACTGTTTTATTCTGACAACTGATAAGTACAACCAAGACAGTATTTTTAAGAGCTGTTCCTCAGGGATCAAACATAGAAAAGAAAGATACCAATAACTAGGGTACAAACAGAAATATACTACACCAATACCACACTTTAGCAAACTAACATGAGAGTGTCCGTTATTAACAAATGTCCATTAAATAAGAATCTCCCGTGTCAATACGCATTGTTGACATCCATTTCTGACCCTGGAATAAGGACACGTTTATGCCAATGGCATTAATTGGAGCTGGAATTTAGCCTGTTCCATACAAAAAAAAAATCTGTTGCAGCAAAATCCAAGGAATTGAGATTTTATAAATAAAGGGGAATTAGGATGCTACCTTGGTGCTCTAATTCCAGAAAGATCAAACTCCACACACTATCAAACTGCCGTAAATCAAGTTGGTCAGTTGGAAGGGTGTTAAGATGTTACCAAGGACTCAGTCATTTGCTAATGGTTCCTGCGGGCTTTGCCGGGCCATTTAGTGACAAGCAGAGAAATGTCAGGAAACGGATGCTGAGGAAGGATTAAAGGAAAGCAGAAGCAAGCAAGAGAAGATGAAAAGAGAGATACCTACCTCCTAACGCAGAATAAGAAGAGACAGCCAGTCACAGAACAGAAAGGTGATAGATCTCAGCCCAAAAGGAAAACAAGAAGGGCACATGTAAACCACTCGTTTCCTCCCCAAAAAATCAGAACCCCAAATCAAACCAACAGAAAGGCACAAATAACAAGAATGGGGGGGAAAAAAACCAGAAGACATTCAGGTATAAAAGGAAAATGTTTGCGTGCTTCCTGGTAGCTAACCAGTGGTAAAAAGTACATTACAGGCTACATGTTGATGAGAGGTCATTTAAACCCAACTGAACTTTGGAGGAATGGGCTTGGATGCTAGGGAAAAAAAAGGGGGGGGCAGCATGCTTTCAGGGTGAGATTGGGAAGCTCAGAAATCCAATTCCACCTCTCGGCATAAAATCATCCAAAAGGAGGAATTTTTTTCTAGGGAAGTAATGATTTCAGCAGAAAGGGATAATGCCGCCATTCGGTGTGATTTCTAGCCCAGCAGTGGAAGGGCGGAAAGGAAAAAAAGACAAACCAACCATCGGCCGAGGAAAAAGCTGAGAGGGAAGAATTGACCCACTAACCTAATTTCAGGAGCCAGCCTTCTCGATCTGGATTAAAAAGGTATGGGTTAAATCGTTCCCATCGTCTTCCGGAATCTTAAAGGGCTCGTTTTTAATGCTTTCGTATAAATTCTGGAAGAAACCAGAGGGCAGAGAAGGTTAATGCCACAAATACGGATTCTGGGTCAAGTGCAAAGGATCAGGGGCCGTACATTAATTTGCAGTTCAGAAGATTCATTGCTCAAGTCTCTACAAAAGAAGCTAGTCAACTAAAGTTCAAATCTGAATTGGTGCCAGATAAGGGTCGATGGAATTCGAGAGAGGTTGGACATGGACCGTTTGTGGGAACATAATAACTCTAGACTAATGACTCACTTAACTCCACTCCCCCAGCTCTGCCGACTGCATCCTGTCAATCAAGAATTATTTTTTCTTGGAGAACCAAGAAAATCTGGAGTTAGGATATGTGACAACTTCAACCAGTAGTTGTTAAGCACTTGGACATGAAACATAGCTTGGCATATAACCAAAATTTAGATGTTGTATAGCCTGGGGAAATATTGCCTTCACAGGGCAAACTCATTCTCTCTTTCCAGTAGAAAGCTTCCCACTCTGAAGAATTCAAGGGCATCTGTGTATATTTCTCAGAAACCTTTGAAGACTTGGTGGGATGAATAAATAATAGGACCAATAATAATACTAATAATGAACAAAATATAAAGACCTTCAAATAGAGGTAGAGCAACTGTGGTCAAAGAAAGCAAAGATAACATCAATAAGGAGGTACAATTGTTTTGGGTACAATCTCAAAACAATTGGACACCATTTGAACATCATTGGCATTGACAAATTCCCCATCGGTCAATTGCAAAAGGCAGCTTGACTCAGAACAGCTGACATCCTGCAATAATCTCTTTAACACCATCCAACGTCTACAGCTGCCTATTCCAGATCCTTGGAAATAGGTGGATTAAAAACGCCAAATCCTGTTTAAACATCTGGCTGGTTCTGCAGCAAGCCATAATACTAATAATTTGTTAACTGGAGCCCTGTTTGAACAATCATTGGCATTGACAAAATCCCCATCAGTCAATTGCAAAAGGCAGCTTGACTCAGAACAGCTGAACATCCTGCCACGATCCCTTTAACATCATCATACATTCACATCTGCCTATCCTTGGACCTTGAGAAGAACTCAATAGGGGGACAAAAATGCTCATCTAAACACCTGCCTGACTGCGCAACCAACCACAATAATAATGGAACTAATAGTAGCAGGAATCCCACCATAGGGTCATAGGATAAGAGGGTTGGCATCGATTCTCTGCGGAGATCTAACGTCCCATGTTGAGAACGCTGTTGTGTTGGTTTCTACAGTCATCATGCCAAGAGTTGATTCCTTGGCCATCCTTCATGAACACGCCATCAGGTGTTCATCCTGTTTGCAAAGCCACTCACCCGTAGCAATTCTTCCGGGAGGTCTCCTCCCTCGTTAATCCCTCTGTTCATAGATATAAACCTCTCTGCTGTTGGCTTGTCTCTCACGTTGTGGTTGTGTAGACTGGTGTTCAACATGATGATTGCAAAGGAGAGGACGTAGCAGGTATCTGGAGAACGGGAGATCAAAGCAAAACGTTTGTTCCTCACAGCTGCTTGTAAAAACCAGCCTCTGGTTGCTAAGCTAAACAGTTGTTAAGTGAGTTTTGCCCTCATTTTTACGAATTTTCTTGCCACCGTTATTAAGCGAATCACTGCAGCTTTTAAGTTAGTAACCTGGTCGTTAAGTGAATCGGGCTTCCCCATGGACTTGGCTTGTCAGAAGGTTGCAAAAGGGGATCACATGACCCCTGGACACTGCAATGGTCATAAGTATGAACCTGCCGCCAAACACCTGAATTTGGATCCCATAATCATGGGGAACCTACCAAGGCCGTAAGTGGGAAAAATGGCCGTAAGTCCCTTTCTCAGTGCCGTCGTAACTTTGAACAGTCACTAAATGAACTGTAGTAAGTCAAGCATTACCCGTAGGCGGCCAATTTCCCTGCCTTCCAACCCCAGTTGCTCTAAAGAGGTTTACAAACACCTTCCAAAATAAAACCCTTCAATAGTTGTTACCTGTGATGACCTGGGGCGTGACACAAAGGCAACACAGTCAGATAATCTCACATTTGCTCCCAGCAGCTGCCGCACTCAGCATGCATTTCTTTTAAACTCTCTTCCCAGCTGTGGCTAATGAAGGGGATCAGGGCCCTTTCCTCCCCCATAAGCCATGCAACTCATGTTGCTCCCTTTTCCGTTCCTCCCTGCGTGCCCTAAGATGAAGAGGGGGTGGGCCTGGGTCTTCCTCTGAATGCCCTCTGCCTTGCTCTACCTCTCCCCTGCTCTGCCCAGCCGGACTTTGCCCTTCCCCAGTTTCCTCCACAACCAACGGAGCCACACTCCCACTCCCTGTAGTTGTTCATCTTCCTCCTCAGATTCAGACTCCAACAGGGGCATGACATTACCAATGACAACAGCCGGCCAAGTTATTACAATGCCAAACATGTTGAAGCTTGCAGGATGTGGGAGTCCAAATCAATAAAGAGAAATACAGGTAGGAAAGGCCACACCCACTCACCTGTAGACTGGAAGACCCCAGGGTTGCAAAGGCAATAGCGTGAAGCAAACGCCTCCATCATGCGGTCTATTTTTTGAGCTTCACCCGGCAGCCTAAAACTCCACAGGAATTGCCTGCAAAGATAGAAAAGAGCCTTTTGTAAATAGCCTTTCGCCCCCCTTCTACTCGTATTTTTAGCCCTCTTTTTTCCAACAGCCTCTTAAAAAAAGATTTATTACCGTAATGCTTGGACGAGATTGAGATCCACAAACTCATGAAGTTCAACAAAAGCCTGAAGTACTTTAATATTAAAGTCATCCCTGTAAAAGGAAAGATGAAGAAGTTGGAATAGCAACTGTTTAATTCAATATTCACATGTCGGGCTTTTGAGGTTGGTGGGTTATTTTAATTTTGCTTTATTGTTTTAATTGGCCTGTTACCAAGCTACAGTCACTGGTCCAAACCAGGAAACCACCAACAATAATCTTTAAGAAATGGTCTTTATTATTAGCTAATTGGAAAAGTGCACAAGTTGGGGGAAGAGGAGGACTATATGGTCATTGATGCTCTTTGAACTTGGTGTGAGGTTTGGGAGGAGGAGGAGGAGGAGGAGAAGTAGAAAGGAGGAGGAGGAAGATGAGAAGACAGGAGGAGGAGGAGAGAGAAGGAGGAGGAAGTAGGGAAGAAGGAAAAAGGAGGAGGAGGAAGAGGAGGAGGATTGTATGGTCCTTGATGCTCTCTGAGCTTGGTTGTTTTCTTGCAGACATTTCATTACCCAGTTAGGTAACCTCATCAGTGCTAGAAAGGAGTGGGGTTTGTGGGGAGGAGGGGGAGGAAGACAGCAGGAGGAGAAGGAGAGAGAAGGAGAACAAAGAAGGGAGAAAGGAGGAGGAGGAGGAAGAGGAGGAGGACGATGATGACTTTGTGGTCTTTGGTGCTCTCTGAGCTTGGCTGTTTTCTTGCAGACATTTCATGACCCAACTAGGTGACATCATCAGGGCTAAAATGGAGTGAGGCTTGTGAGGAGGAGGAGGAGGAGGACTTTTTTGTGGTCCTTGGTGCTCTCTGAGCTTGGATTTTTCTTGCAGACATTTTATTACCGAACTAGGTAACATCATCAGTGCACTGATAAGATTACCACTGATAATGTTACCTGCTTTGTAATAAAACGTCTGCAAGAAAACCACCAAGCTCAAATAGCACCAAGAACAGCTCAAAGACATAGACATCCGATGACACAGACAACCATGAAACAGGAACAACTGAGACCCCATCTCCTTCCTTTCAGTGAGGTGAGAAGCCCACCATTAAGACAATGATTCATCATCATTTAATCATGGCCAACACGAAGCCCTGCAATTCACAGGGTGTGTCTGAAAGGCATAAGCAGATTAAAATGTGATGGCTCCGCTTCCCTCTAAAACCGAGTAGGTGGAATTTTATTTTATTTTATTTTTTTGCGGGCGGTTTCCTAAGGGAGCCCGACAAACCTTTCCAAGAATTTTAATTAATACGTCGAAAAAAACCATTCTTTAAACAAGCCGGTTGTTGTGTAAATACTAGGGAGCCTTTTGCCAAGAGGAAATGAACGTGGTGGATTCAAAGGCAGGTTGTTGTTTTTTTTTAAATTGGACACAATCCGATCAACAACAACAACCATAATGCAATTTAGCAAGGAGGCTCCGGGAGGATTCCTTTGGAGAGAGATTTCGAGACCTTCACTATGTCACTAAGATCTTGAGATCTTTTATTTATTTATTTTATTTGTTTGTCGAGCATGTATTAAATAACAGACATAAGTATAAACACGATTATTAATACATGAAATGTATTAAAAGGGAACAGTGGGAACAATCAACCCATGGAACAGAAGTTGCCCTCGGAAGTTGTGGGAGCGCCATCACTTGAGACTTTCAAGAAGAGATTGGACCGCCATTTGTCAGAAATGGTGTAGGGTCTCCCGCTTGGGCGGGGGCGGGTTGGACTAGATGACCTGCAAGGTCTTTTCCAACTCTGTTATCTGTTATTAGGACAGGGATGGTAGGCACGTTGGTGTGCTTATGCATGCCCTCTTCCAGACCTCTTAGGAATGGAGGTGAGGTCCACGGTAGACAGTTTAAAGTTAAAAGTTTTGGGGGGTTGAGGATGTAACCACAGAGTCAGGGAGTCTATTCCAGGCATTGACCACTCTGTTGCTGAAGTCTTATTTCCTGCAACCGAGTTTGGTGCAGTTTACCCTGAGTTTGTATCTATTGTGTGCTCGTGTATTGTTGTGGTTGAAGTTGTAGTAGTCATTGACAGGTAGGACATTGCAATGGATAATTTTATGTACTACGCTTAGGTCGCACTGAAGTCGGCGTAGTTATAGGTTGTCTAAGCCTAAAATTTTAAGTCTGGTGGCACAAGGTATTCTGCTACGAGTAGAGGAGTGGAGGACTCTTCTCGTGAAGTATTTCTGGACTTTCTCGACTGTATTTCATATCAGATATACAATGTGAGTTCCAGACAGATGAGCTGTATTCGAGAATTGGTCTAGCAAATGTTTTGTATGCTCTAGTTAGTAGTACAATATTACCGGAGAAAAAGCTACCATCCAGTCAGAGCTGAAGAAGCTTCTTGGATGAGAAGCGAAACATCTTCAAAAAGAAAAAAAAAACAAGGAAGTCCAGTTGCCTCCTGAAAAAAAAAGCACCTTTGGGACAAGCGTGACCTGGAGGCCTGAGAATCTCTACAGACTTGAAGGAAACTTGAGGTTCTAAGTCCCTGTTCATCGCGAGGAGATACCCAGCCAGGACTGGCCTCCACTTACCTTTCACCGAGATAATCGCCAATAACGGTTTTATTAAGCCCCTCCCCTTTATACAGGAATTGAGCGATGTCTTCTGGCGTGTTCTGCAGGAGATCGTTTTCAAGAAGAAACTGGATCCCCTAAAGCAGCAGGAGAAAAAAATAATAAAAATAAAAGGAAGTTGAGAATCCAGCCTTTTGTTGCTCTTTTTTTTTCTATAAAAAAATAGGCGGGGCTTCAGTCAGATGGCAGCCATCTTGACTTTTTTGACCATCCCCTGCAGATGCCGTTGACTGTTTGGACAAATTTTACCAGTTCAAATAATTGTGGGAAAGAACGGGGAAGTCAGGAAGCAGAGAAAATTAGTTTTGTGTTTCTTATTTTCTTGTATTTCCAAGTGATAAAAGATCTGAGGGAAGATAGTCTCAAAAACTCATCCAGCTATCAAACTCCCTAGGAAACCTCATGGTTGGGTCTACACATTGCTAAATACCTGTCATGCCCCTGTTGGAATCTGATTTGGAGGGGGAGGCCGAGCAGCTGACAGGGAGTGGGGAAGGGCAAAGGCCAGCTGGGCAGAGCAGGGGAGAGGTAGAACAAGGCAGAGGGAATTCAGAGGAAGACCCAGGCCCACCCCCTCTTCATGCAGGGAGGAACGGAGAAGGGAGCAACATGACTTGCGTGGCTTACAGGGGAGGAAAGGGCCCTGATTCCCTTCATTAGCTGCAGCTGGGAACACAGTGTTTGAAAAGGGAAGCTACGCACAGCAAGTTATTGGAAGCAAACCATGAATTATCTGGTATCATCGAGGTTTATGTGGGTTCCTGGCGTCTTCCCAACTGTGTGTGTTTGGCTGGCCTTTCAAGTCTGCAATTCCTTCTCCTGCCCTGTCAAGTTAATTACTGCAGCGTGGTTTGTTTGAATTTTTAGTTACAGTTTATATGTACTTTGTTTTCGGACTGAATTTTCTCCACTTAAAGGCTGTTCCTGAGAGAATTTTTCTCCAGCCGAAGGTAACCTGGACATTGGGGGAAAAGTTGGAGATATTTAAAGGGACTCTTCTTGCTTATTTAACTGTGTTGCCTTTGTGTCACATCCCGGGTCATCACAATACCGCACTAACTCATGGCTTGCTTTTAACCATGGTTTATTGAGCAAGGAAACATGTCTACCCAGGGCTACCTTATGGTTGGGTCTACACATTGCTAAATGCCATTCTAACTCATGGCTTGCTTTGAACCACAGTTTATTGAGCAAGGAAACTCGATCTAACCCTAACTCTTGGCCACTTCATAGTTGGGCTTACACACTGCTAAATCATACACTAACCTATGGCTTGTTTTAACCATGGTTTATTGAACAAGGAGACTTGTCCATCCAAAGCCTTTGGCCGCCTCATTGCTAAAAACCATGCTAATCTGTGGCTTATTTTCACAATGGTTAATTGAACCATTAACTGTGATCAATAATGTTAAAATAACATGCGGTTTGCTTGCTTTTGACTCAAAGCTTGTTGTGCAAACTCTGTTTTTCTTTTTCGTTTTTTTGAGCTTTTGGAAGATGGCCTTTTAACTACATTTTTGAAACCCGGGATTTAATCGGGAGCGATTCCAGGGCAAGATTTATTGCTCTTTTTTTCCTTCTTGAGACAGCTGGAACCACAAACGGCTGGCGTGGAAGTAACTGGGTTCATTTTCCCAAACAAACAAGCGGAAAGTTCAAAGCAGGTTTAGGATGGAGGAGAAATAAGGAAAAACAAATGGATTTTTGACCAAAGAAACACAGAGGGGCACCCTCAGCATTTGGTGCCAAAAGGAAAGCTTTCCTTCCTGTTCCCGAAGAATAATAATTTTATTTTCAAGGTAAGTAAGGCCAAAGATATTTTATCAAGCCTGGAAACTATTTTTAGTCTTGAAAAACTGTTGCTGGTTTTACACTCCCTTTGTCCCTGTGTGTGTGTGTGCGCGATTGTGTGTGTGTGCAGAAACCCTGGTAATCCTCCACTTCAAACCATTTGTTTAGCAATAGCTCCAAGTTACAGCAGCATGGGGGGAAAAATCACTTAAGACAGGTCCTCGCACTCAGGTCCATGGCAGCATCGTCGCGATTGGGACAGAGGTGGGATTCAGCCGGTTCTGACCAGTTCTGGAGAACCAGTAGCAGAAATGTTGAGTAGTTCGGAGAACCGGCAAATACCGCCTCTGACTGGCTCCACCCCCATCTGTTCTCCGCCTCCCGAGTCCCAGCTGATTGGCTGGGTCTTCTTTGGTTGCCCTGCACAGGAGAACGGAGCTGGAAAGCAGGTTAGTGGGGTGGGGAGGGAATGGGATTTTGCAGTAACCTTCCCCTGCCATGCTCACCAAGCCACACCCACCAAGCCACACCCCCATCTACTCTCCGCCTGCCAAGTCCCAGCTGATTGGCTGGGTCTTCTTTGGTTGCCCTGCACAGGAGAACGGAGCTGGAAAGCAGGTTAGTGGGGTGGGGAGGGAATGTTATTTTGCAGTAACCTTCCCCTGCCATGCTCACCAAGCCACACCCACCAAGCCACACCCCCATCTATTCTCCGCCTGCCAAGTCCCAGCTGATTGGCTGGGTCTTCTTTGTTGCCCTGCACAGGAGAACGGAGCTGGAAAGCAGGTTAGTGGGGTGGGGAGGGAATGGGATTTTGCAGTAACCTTCCCCGCCATGCTCACCAAGCCACACCCACCAAGCTATGCCACGCCCACAGAACCAGTAATAAATTTTTTTTGAATCCCACCCTTGGAATGGGAGCTTGGCAACCAGCATCTATTTATGACGGATTGCAGCATCCCTGGGATGAGTCCCTGGGGTGGGGCAGGGAGAGAGCCAGGTTCACTGAATGACCACGCTATTTGCTTAACAATCGTAGGGGGGGGGGAAAGGTTGTAAAAATTGGGGATGACTTGCTTGACAATCGCCTTGTTTAGCAGCAGAAATTCTGGCCCACATTGTGGTCGTAAGTCAAGGACTTTTGCCTGGGCTGCAAAAACTTCCCTAAATAAATATCTAGTCAAAACACACACACACACACACACACACACACACAAACACACACACACACAAAACCAAGAATCAGATTTCCATTTGGAGGCTGTATTTGGTTACCAAAAAGAATGATGCTTCCTTCCACAAAACCACCAGGAGAAAAGTAATTTGTGGGAATTCAAAAGCTTTTCAAGGGGTCTTTTTTCTTTCTCTTTCTCTCTCTCTATTTGTTTACTTCTTTCTCTTTCAGTGTTTCTCTCTCTCTCTTTTTCATTCTCTGTCTATCTATTTCTTTCTTTTCTATTTATTTACTTCTTTCTCTTTCAGTCTTTTTCTTTCTCTCTTTTTTCTCTCTCACTCTCTTTCTTTCTCCTTATTTCTCTCTCACACTTTCTCTCTTCTTTAAATTTCTCTCTCTCTCTCTATTTCTCTTTTTCTCTTTCTCTTTTTCTTTCTCTCTCTTTCTTTCTCTTTCCCCTCTCTCTTTTCTTTACTTCTTTCTCTTTCAGCCTTTCTTTTCTTTCTTTTTTTCTTTCTTCTCTCTCAATCTTTTCTTTCTCCTTATTTCTCTCACTTTCTCTCTCTTTCAATTTCTCTCTTTCTTTTTTCTTTCTCTCTCTTTCTCTCTTTCTATTTTCCCCTCTCTCTTTTCTTTACTTCTTTCTCTTTCAGCCTTTTTCTTTCTTTTTCTCTTTCTTGCTCTCTCAATCTCTCTTTCTTTCTCCTTATTTCTCTCACATTTCTCTTTCAATTTCTCTCTCACTCTCTTTATTTCTCTCTTTCTTTTTTCTTTCTCTCTCTTTCTCTCTCTTTCTCTCTTTCTATTTTCCTCTCTTTTCTTTACTTCTTTTTCTTTCAGCCTTTCTCTTTCTCTCTCTCTCTCTCTCTCTTGCTCTCTCGCTCTCTCTATTTTTCTTTCAACTCCATGCTTCAGATGTTTCTTTCTTGTAACGGGGCCTGTGTTCTGGAAATTCAGATGTCTGAAGAAAATGAAATTAGCGTCATCGGAAACAAAGTCAAGCTAACCCCTTAGGGAGAACACAAGGCTCCAGATGTATTTAGCTCTGAAGATGGAGGGAGGCGAACCAGACAAAAAGAACGTGCGCTCGCTAAACTGTCTCTCTGAGATCTAATAAGGAAAAATGGGAGAACGAACTGAAGACTTAAATGTAATAAGAAAGACAGATTTGCAGAACAGCCCTAGAGAGCCCGCTCCAATGACGCTGAGCTCCATTTATTGGGCTTTTCCAGCAAGTTGGTATGATGGAGTTCAGAGAAGGGGGGTTAATTAAACAAGATGGAGTCTGCCATTGCAGCTGGGAATTCTGGGAGATGTCTGGCTGGAGAATTCTGGGAGTTGAAGTCCAAAGGTTTTAAAGTTGCCAAGGTTGTTCACCCCGGCTTAAAGCATGTGATGAACTAACTCCTCCAACTATAGTTGACTGAACAAACTGTGAGTAAACAAACCATGGTTTGGGCCACGTGAAACAACTCAGCTCAAAGAATACAGTCTCAAGAACTAAAAAAAAAAGTCTTACCTTCTTGGGATCCATGTTAAATTTTTTCCTTCCCATTGCAACCTGCTTATTCCTTTGGGTAGCTTTACTGTCAGTTTGGAGGGAAGAGAGATGAAAAAAGGAAAGCATTAAAGCAAAAATGTGTTTCCACAATTAAATCGAAGGCATTATTTACTACATCCTAGCTGAATACCCTTTCTCGTGGTTTAAAACTGTTATTAACTCAAGAGAAGAATCAGAAGTAGCTTTTTGATTCATGGCAAGGAGTCACAAATGACATTTAAATATTCTGGAGCCAGGAATTATAAGGTTTGAACCCACAAACCAGTCCAACTGGATTCATTCAAGGGAACGGATGGAATAATTAGCCGAGTGTCTGCATACTAATAAGTGTTTAGGTCTTCTGCTTTGCTAGCACAATCCCACAACTAAAACGATTGCAGAGGCTTGATAAACAAACCAAGGAGGTTGTGCCAAAAACGCCGTGAGAATTGCCGGCATCATGCCAGTGGCATCGATGCAAGACTTTATCTAGCTCAACCTTCAAAAAGTTGATGCCGAAAACCTCGACCGACCGTCACATCTTGAAAACATTTCAGCCTGAGTCCAGATGCACTAAAACAACACGCTTTGAAGAAGGGGGAGGGAAAGGGTTGCCTCTTTTATTTTCCCCCAAAGACAACAAAAAATTTACATTTTTGTTTGCTAGGATCGAAGTAGCGGGTTAGGATATAAAACCCTTTAAAATGTATTCCTGCTCCGGATACAGAAAGGCATGTATCTTGCAGCTAAGAAAAAAAAAGATCATACAATCAATTGAATGAACAAAGAGGTTTGATGCGAAAGTCTACATTTATGCACTGCAGAAAAGTTCCTGCTAGCAAATACTTTCCATGGAAAGGAATATCTGTAGCTCAGGATTGAAACGTGGGGTCCTTGGTGTTTTCTTGCAGACGTTTCATTACCAAACTAGATAATAACGTCAGTGCTAGAAGGGAGATGTTTGCAGGGAGGAGGAGGAGGAGGAGGAGGAGGACTGTGGGTTCTCTAAGCTTGGTTTTTTTTTCTTGCAGATGTTTCATTACCCAACTAGGTAACACCATCAGTGCTTCGGAGGGAGTAGGATATACTCTCTGTTTACATACTAGTGGCTGCCTTGTCAGTGTAGATAGATAGAATAGATAGAATTCTTTATTGGCCAAGTGTGATTGGACACACAAGGAATTTGTCTTGGTGCAAATGCTCTCAGTGTACATAAAAAGAAAAGATTCATTCGTCAAGAGTCAAGAACCATAAGGTACAACACTTAATGATAGTCCTAGAGTACGAGTAGAGTAGAGTAGAGTAGAGTAGAGTAGAGTAGAGTAGAGTAGAGTAGAATAGAATAGAATAGAATAGAATAGAATAGAATAGAATAGAATAGAATAGAATAGAATAGAATAGAATTCTTTATTGGCCAAGTGTGATTGGACTCATCAGGTACAACGCTTAATAATAGCCATAGGGTACAATAAGCAATCAAATCATACTAGAAAAAAGTTGTTGGTGGGACAATCAAGGTCCTACCAACTCAGACAAACCAACAAACCATAAACAACAACCTAATCAAGGAATCAACAAAAACAGTCCCACCAACAATGACAGGGTGAGCCACTTGCATATAAACAGAGAGCAACCCCACTCCTTCCTAGTAAATGTTACCTAGTAGGGTCATGAAACGGAAGAAAACAACCAAACTCAAGGAACACCAAGGACCCACAGGTGGTTTCCAAATTTTGAGATGCAGCTCACATTTATAATTTGGTATGGTTGGTTGGCTGGGCAATTCTGGGAGTTGAAGTCCACATGTCTTAAAGTTGCCAAGGTCTAGATTAGTAACTCTAGACTTCAGAGTTTCTAGACCTCTAAGGACTTAAAGAGAAGACAATCAGAGCACCACCTAAAGCAGGGGTCTCCAACCGGGGCAACTTTAAGACTTGTGGACTTCAACTGGCTGAGGAATTCTGGTAGTTGAAGTCCACAAGTCTTAAAATTGCCCAGGTTGGAGACCTCTGACCTAAAGGACCACAACTCCCTTCTTGCTGTTCGAAGCAGGCACCCAACAAAGTCTCCTTTCCAACCAGGAGAAAAATCCTGCCTTCCCACTTTCTTCTGGTCTACAAAAGCTATTCTCCCATCCACCCTTTTTCTCCCTCCTCCTCCTTTGCTTGCCAATTTGAGCCCCATCTGATCACGTCCCCACAAAGTAGACAAGGAAATGCAGCCGATCATCTCAGAAATAAAAATATATATTTTCCGTGAAACCCCGCAAGCTGGACCAACTCACCTTTCCTCTACGCTGGTCAGGTGATCGATCTCCGTCATAACTTCGGCGATCTCAAATTTTAACCGCTGCAGAAAGAACACAAGTCAGTGTTTACCTTTGCAAGTGTTGTGGTTGTGTCATTTTGCGGTCAGTGGCTGGATTCCGTGTCTTGTCCTTCATTCTAAATCTAACCGTTTTTTGTTTTTCTTGGTTTATTATTATTTGGGGGGGGGGGAATTGTGTTGTATTTTAGGTTAGATGCCCTATTGTGACCGACACAGAGTCATTCAGAGTCAATCAAAGCGGTCAATAATGAAATGAAAGGAGCTTTATCAGAAAGTGCACCGGTGGGATAGCAAGTTTGTTCATTTCTTTCTTTTTTAAAAAAAAAAGGAATTTAGATGCTTCATAAATCTCGAGCTAGTTTGATCTACCCTGTCATTTTATTCACAACGTGGCAGCCGAATTACCTTCCCTTAGTAGCAATTATTTTTTAAAAAACAACTTATTGAGTTGAAAAACTGCAGAACAACTTAAATGCCATATACAGGGAGTCCTCAACTTCTATCTATCCATTTAGCGATCGTATGAAGCTACAACGGCACTGAAAAAAAATGACTTGCAACCGGTCTTCGCACTTACGACGATCGCAGAATCCGTGCTGTCACATGATCAACACTTGGGCAGTGATTCACTTAACAATTGGAGCCAAAAAGGTTGTATAACTGAGCAATGACTCACTTAACAACCCCTCTAGCTTAGCGGTGAAAGTTCTGGCTCCAATTATGTCATAACTTGAGGATTTATCCTGTAATCCAAGCCAGGGAACAAAAAAGCTGATTAGGAAAGGAAATGGATTACCTCAATATCATCAATGAGTTCTTTTTTTCTGCGACGGATGTTTAAAAGTTCCTCTCTCTCCTCTGCAGACAGATCATCAGGCACTGATAAGAAAGAAAGAAAGAAAGAAAGAAAGAAAGAAAGAAAGAAAGAAAGAAAGAAAGAAAGAAAGAAAGAAAGAAAGAAAGAAAGAAAAGAAGAAAGAAAGAAAGAAAGAAAGAAAGAAAGAAAGAAAGAAAGAAAGAAAGAAAGAAAGAAAGAAAGAAAGAAAGAAAGAAAGGCCAGTATTTTTGATGCGATATTTTATGGGGTTTTTTTAATTATTATTTTTAAAGAATTTAAGCCATCCCTATAAAAAGCCAGCCAGATTGAAAGACATTTCAAAAAGTGAAAAATGAAGCCAATTTTGGAATCATCTGCCATTCGTCCAGAGAAATAATACCAAAAAATACTGGTTGAAGGAAACCACTTTCACCAGCTGCGATACAGCGAGTCCTCGACTTACAACAGTTCATTTAGTGACCGTTCGAATTTATAACAGCATTGAAAAAAAAGTGACTTATGCTCCAATGTCACTTATGACCATTTTTCACACTTACGACCATTGCAGCCTCCCCGTTCCACATGATCAAACACTTAGCAACCGATTCATATTTATGACGGTGGCGTCCATGGGGAAGCCAGATTCCTTTCACGACCGTGTTCCCGACTGAACAAGTTGCAGTGATTTCACTTAACAACAAGAAAGGCCGTACAATGAAGCAAAACTCACTTAACCACGGTCGCTTGGCAACAAGGGATTCTAGGCTCAACCGTGGCCGTAACTTGAGGACTACCTGTGTTCCACCGCTGCTTGCTAACGATTTGAAAACAAGCTTCGTACTTTGGAAAGCTGAACCGGGGTGGGCCATGAAGCAACATTATTCCAGGGTGGGGTGGATTTAGACCTGTTGGAGTCGTTTGAACAAAGAGATGGGGACATATTACAAATAAGCAACTGTTGGGAGCAGCAGAAGGGAAGCTCCTTGTGTCAATAAAGAAATATATTTTGGCTGATCTTCCCCCGAACACACCTTTGATCTCCCAATGTTTTTATAAGCAAGGATTTGGGCAGCAGGCTGATGCCGTGTCATGGAAAATGAGATGATAGGCGCGCTCTCTCGCTCTCTCTAGTTAAGTAGCAGAGTCAGGGCCGAGTTAAAAATGATCCCCCACCCACTCACTGCTTTAATTTCTTGAGCAGCAGAAGATTAGCAATCCTTGAGCTGAGGTATTTTTAAAAACCAAGAGTGATGAAAATGCAACTCATCATAAAAGCCTAACTCTGATGGAGAGTGGGAAAGAGAGAGAGAGAGACTAAAAGAGAAAGAAGTAAAGAAAGAGAGAGAAAGAAATAGTAAGAGAGAGACAGAGAGAGAGGGAGGGAGAGAGAGGGAGGGAGGGAGAGAGAAAGACTGAAAGAGAAAGAAGTAAAGAAATAGAAAGAGAGAGAGAGAGAGAGAAAGAAATAGTAAGTGACAAAGAAAGAGAGAGACAGAGAGAGGGAAGGAGAGAGAGGGAGGGAGAGAGAAAGACTGAAAGAGAAAGAAGTAAAGAAATAGAAAGGGAGAGAAAGAAATAGTAAGTGACAAAAAGAGAGAGACAGAGAGAGGGAAGGGAGAGAGGGGGGGAGAGAGAAAGACTGAAAGAGAAAGAAGTAAAGAAATAGAAAGAGAGAGAAAGAAAGAGAGAGAGAGAGAGAGGGAAGGAGAGAGAGGGAGGGAGAGAGAAAGACTGAAAGAGAAAGAAGTAAAGAAATAGAAAGAGAGAGAAAGAAATAGTAAGAGAGAGAGAGAGACAGAGAGAGAAAGAGAGGGAGGGAAGGAGAGAGAGAGGACTAAAAGAGAAAGAAGTAAAGAATTAGAAAGAGAGAGAGAAATAGTAAGAGAGAAAGAGAAATAAAGACAGAGAGAGAGACTGAAAGAGAAAAAAGTAAAGAGAGCAAGCGAGCGAGCGAGCAAATTCTGCACTTTAATCAAATTTAAGGAATGCTACTGTTCACAAAGGAAAAAGAATCACGTCTTTCCTTTTTAAAAATTGCTTGGAAGCTGGTTCTGGATCTTGCTTCATCAGTGGACGATGTTACCTAGTTGGGTGATGAAATGTCTGCAAGAAAACCCTCCGGGTCAGAGAATCCAAGGACTTCCTCATCCACTCCACAAACCCCACTCCCTTCTAGCCCTGATAATGTTCTCTAGTTAGATAATGAAACCGCTTGCAAGGAAACTGCCAAGCTCAGAGAAACCCAAGGACCCCACAGTTCAACCCTGAGCCACAAATATTCTCTTCTATTGGATCTTACCCATTGGTAGAACAAGCCTAAAGCAAACAAGCTACAAACAGAACAATCTCAAAATTCCACCATATTCCACCAAGGGAATACAAGTTGGTCAGTGTCATGCCCCTGTTGGAGTCCGATTCTGAGGGGGAGATGGAGCAGCTGACAGGGAGTGGGAGTGTGGCTCCGGTGGCTGTGGAAGAAACGGGGGAAGGGCACAATCCGGCTGGGCATTCAGAGGA
Organism: Notechis scutatus; assembly: GCF_049901735.1. NCBI lineage: Eukaryota > Metazoa > Chordata > Lepidosauria > Squamata > Elapidae > Notechis > Notechis scutatus. Next base: position 13,278,863 of record NC_142020.1, on the reverse strand, counting down.
AGACCCAGGGCCACCCTTCTTCATCCTAGGGCACGCAGGGAAGAACGGAGGAGGGAGCAACATGGCTTATGGGAGAGAAAAGGGCCCTGATCCCTTTCATTAGTTGCAGCTGGGAGAACAGGATATAAGGGGGGCGTTTGCACACGGCTCTTTGCTGGAAGCAAAGCGTGCATTATCTTGGTCGAGGCTTATCTGGGTTTTGGCATCCTCCCAACTGTGGTTGCTGCATTATCTTGTGAAAGTCTGCAATTTATCATCCTGGCCTGCCGTGTTAATGACTTCAGTGTGGTTTGTGTTTTTTTCCCCATTTCTAATTATCTTTACTTTGGATTCCAACTGCATTTACTCCCTTCGTAGACTGTTTTTGGAAGAGTTTGATATCCAGCCGAGAATAATTGGACATTGGGGGCCAAGTTGGAGGCATTAAAGGGAATTTATTGTACGTTGGTGACTTTGTTATTTTTGTGTCACGCCCTGGGTCATCACAGTCTGTCTTGGTTTCCATACATTATGGGGACCTAACCACCCCAACACTTCATTCATTCATGCATCCTTCTAAATGCATTATGGAGAAATACAGATAGTCCTTGACTTTACAATGGAGGCCAAACTTTCTGCTGCTAAGTGAGACGTTTGTTAGGTGAGTTTTCTCCATTTTAAAAACCTCTCATGCCACAGTTGCCGATGTTAAGTTAGGAAGACGGTTGTTAAGTGGATCTGGCTTCCCCATTGGCTTTACTTGTCAGAAGGTCGCAAAAGGGGATCACGTGACCCCAGGAACATACTGCAACCATCATCATTGTGAGTCAGTTGCCAAGGATCTGAATTTTGATCATGTGACCACGGGGATGCTGAAATGGTCCTAAGTGTGAAGGATGGTCGTAAGTCAGTTTTCCAGCACCGTCCTACTTAAGACAGTCACTAAATGAACTGTTGTAAGTTGAGGGTTAGCTCCATACCTTGGTTAAAGGACAGAATCAACTCTGCAGCTTGACAACCTCCACAACAAAGGGGCCGAGAAAACAAACTGGAAATTCTTGAACAGATCATCATTGGAACCCTCACGGTATATCGGACATTAACACGATTGAAGGGTTCAGAGGTATTTCTCGAGAAAAGTTCTCCACTCCTCCACTCACCCTATGCTTCCAGGCTTGAAATTTTGGGCCTGGACAACCTGGAACTGCACCGCCTGCGGTCTGATCTAAGCCTGGTACACAAAGTTGTCTGCTACAACATCTTGCCTGTCAACTGCTTCTTCAGTGTCAACCACAATAATACACAGGCAAACAAACAAGCGGTGGGATTCAAATAATTTTACAACCGGTTCTCTGCCCTAATGATTTCTTCCAACAACCAGTTCACCAAACTGCTCAGAAAGTTAACAACAGGGTTCTCCCAAAGCGGTGCAAACTGGCTGAATCCCACCACTGCAAACAACCAATACAAACTCAAGGTAAACCACTCCAAACTTGATTGCAGAAAATACGACTTCAGCCACAGAGTGGTCAATGCCTGGAACGCCCTACCCGACTCTGTTTTTACAGCCTCAACTCCTCACAGCTTCAACCTCAAACTGTCTACCCTGAACCTCATCCCATTCCTAAGAGGTCCTTAAAGGGGGTGTGCATAAGCGCACCAGCGTGCCTACCGTCCCTGTCTTACTATCTCCATTTACCTGTATGTACTTCCTTTGTTTATCTTTATGTTCATGTCTATATTTGTTATCTTGTACATGTTTGACAAACAAACAAATAAATAAAATAAAATAAAATAAATCATCCATAAAATCACCTATAGTAAAAACCATCCCTCTCCTTGGTGGCTGCACAATTTTCACTAAATGAGCTTTAACTTTGCACCAAAGCAAAACCCTAAAGCACCAATGAGATTAACCGAATTCCAGCTGCTTTACAGTTCTGTCATCCTGGTTCTCTGTGACCTGCTCCAGTTATTCCTGCCTTCCCCAAAATTCCTGGATACAAACCACATTTGAAGAGGAACAAAGCATTGAGTTCACTTCTTGGGTTTTGGCCCAGTGCCCAGACTGTAGCTGAACTGGATCTTACACTGTGTTCCTTATCGTCACGAATTCCATTTTTGAAATGTTAAATCACATGAAGTTTAATGTCTGTCCTGCCTCATCCCGAATTACATTCCCTCAGGACATCTTACAAAATCTCCTATGTTCCTTGGCCTGGAAAACATTGAACGGAGACATACATGTTCTGCTTAAATCTGAAGAGGAAGGAGAATGTCTGAAGGAAAACTGTGGCTCGGAGAAGTTTTGGTTGATTTTATCAGATTTATAACCTGTTCTATTTCACCATCCAGACAAACTGTACTTCTCAGACAGGTAAGAAATGATCTCAGGTGCCTTTTTTTTTCTTACCAAACATGCTGAAGACCCAGCTCTTTAATTGATTTGTTCCACGTTGTGACTCGTTGCTTGAAACTAACATCTTTGTCCAACAGCATCAAACAAGGCATAACTGTAAGCCGGTCTTCAGAAAGGCAGTTCTTCTGCTAATGGACCCTTCCTTTCTCACAAGGCAGATAACAGAATAACAGAGTTGGAAGGCCCCTTGGAGGTCTTCTAGTCCAACCCCCTCCAGGAAGCCCTATACCAGGCAACGGGGTTGTCCAGTCTCTTCTTAAAAACTTCCAGTGATGAAGCAACCACAATTACTGGAGGCAACTCATTCCAACTGACTAATTGTTCTGTCACGAAATTTCTCCTCAGTTCTAGGTTGCTTCTCTCCTTGATTAGTTTCCATCTGTTGCTTCTTGTCCTGCCTTCTGGTGCTTTGGAGAATAATTTCACTGTCTCTTTTTATGGCAACCTGTTAGATATTGGAAGGCTCCTATCATGTCACCCCCCCAATCCTTCTTTTCATTAAACTAGACATACCCAATTCCAGCAACTGTTCTTTATAAGTTCTTGGCTTCAGAAAATATCCTGAAACTCTGCAGAGGCGCCTGTCCCTCACCATCACAGAAGACCTGTTCAATTTGTCCCATGGCTTAATCCAGAGGTCGGTCCTCAGAAAGAAACCTAGTAATGCAGGTGCCTGCTGGAGATTATCTGGGTCATTTGGCCAATGATAAAACCCGAAGAAACAAACAGATGGTATATCTTGATCTTCCCAAGCGTAAAAACAAATTAGATGATGATCAAGTCAAAGCATTGTTTGGTAAAGGAGTTTACAGGAAGAGGAACATGAAGAAGTCACACATTTCTCCCGGCTTGGCAAATATTTGTTTAGCTCTCCACCAGCCAGGTATCTGAACACCTAGTTAAAAAAGTCTCTCCCTCCCATTTTGAAAAATATAGATTGAAGCTGGAATAATATGTGCTTCTCATCTGTTCTTCCCTTGTTTTGTTTTCTTCCATCACACACACCACAACCTGATAACAAAACAGGTCTGTAATTGGTGTACTCTGTCGTCTCTCACAATGTGCCTTTATGCCACGCGTATAAATGGCTTTAAAAGGGCAGAACACAAAAGTAAACTCACTTACAAAGAAGTGATGGATTCGTACACAAACATGCACGCGTGCCGTTTTTTTTTTTAAGAAAATGAAAGCTGTCATTCTGTTCCTGGAAGCAGATGCATCTTTCTCACAAACTCCTTTTTCTGGGTTATTTTTAAACGGCAGCATTTTGTTTGAAAGCAAAAACACCGTGGCCTTTTTTTCCTAGTGGTCTGGCATTACTAAGATGGAGTTCTGATTTTGTGATTCAGAATAACAGACTAACAGAGTTGGGGGGAGGGGGACCTTAGAGGTCTTCTAGCCTGACCTCCTGCTCAAGCAGGAGACTCTATTCCATCCTCGGAAGTTGTGGGAGTGCCATCACTTGAGACTTTCAAGAAGAGATTGGACTGCCATTTGTCAGAAATGGTACTGTAGGGTCTCCCGCTTGGGCGGGGGGTTGGACTAGATGACCTACAAGGTCTCTTCCAACTCTGATTATCTGTTATCATTTCAGATTATGATTGTCCAGTCTCTTCTTAAAAACCTTCAGTGATGGAGCAACCCCAATGTCTGGAGATAAGCCATTCCACTTGGTCCCTTCCAGCTCTATTCGGAATTGAAAATTATTGTCCGGTTTCTTCTTGAAGACCTCCAGCTTCTGGAGACAACGGTGTTCCACTATATTAATTGGTCTCACTGTCGGGAAATTTCTCCTTAGTTCTAGATTGCTTCTCTCCTTGATTATTTTCCATCCATTGCTTCTTGTCCTAATTTCAGGTGCTTTGGAGAATAGCTTGACTCCCTCTTCTTTGGGGCAGCCCCTGAGATATTGGAACACTGCTATCATGTCTCCCCTGGTCCTTCTTTTCATTAGACTAGATATACCCAACTCAATGTTGTGTGCACATATTTTGCCATGTTGCTTTTTTAAAATTTATCACGTTATATGAAGCCATCCCTATGGTTTATAAGCCACAGTTTACAGTTTTGTATAGTAAAAGTATAACAAATAACAATTCAAACACGATGGCTAAACCCAAACTTAGTGTGATGACAAACCGCAGATGTAATCCATCCGTGTTACAGCGGAACTTGTCCAAGGACTGTGGTTAGTTTTAAACCATAAATGTAAATGAACACTGGAAATGTAAGCTTAGTGAGGTGAAAATATATAAATCACCGTATCAGGCATTAAAAAGAAGGATTTCCGTTTTCTGGGGTTGCTTTTAATTCAGCAATATTTGATTTTAGCCATTGCTCAAATAGTCCCGTTTTTGGGTTTAACAAAAATAAACAAGGGAGCATGGAGAATCAACCTCAGGGAAAAGAACAACGCAACTCACAGACAGATGGAGAAACACCAAGGAAGCATTTTGTGTAGCTAGGAGGACGTCCCAAGCATTCGTAGAGAAAAATCTCGGAAGGGTGTTGACCAAGCGTGAGGAGACTTGGACCTAACGCTTCCACTCTTCTCTTTGAACAAAACTTGGATAGAAAAGGAGTCTGTCTACTTCTGTCCAAGGTATGTTCAAGACAAGAAAATAAACCAGTCGGCAATTCTGTGCAGAGTTCACGAGATAAGATACCACCTTCAACAGAAACCACCCCGAGATAAAATGTCCAAAAGCTTTGGCTGAAGGACAATCAGCTTTCAGAAGAATCAACTACCCAGATTACGGGTGAGGTCACAAGATAACGGGCTCAATTTAAACCAAGGAATCAAAGAATAGAAGGGTTTGCTAGTAGCTTCTTTTCTTTTTCCACATTAGAAATTGCAATTCGGTGGCAATTTTACCAAAGAAGGAGACCCTTCATAGTTTTTAGGGCATCCTTGAAGTTTCTGGGCAAATCCCATATACCCCTATGATGTACATCCTCGACTTACAACCGTTTAGTGACTGTTTAGTGACTGTTCAAACAATAGCACTGAAAAAATATTGATCTATGATCATTACAACAACCTCCTGGTCAGCAACTAATTCATATTTATGACGGTGGGGTCACGTAATTTGCCTTTTGCGACCTTCTGGAAATCAAAATCCAGCGGTGGGATTCAAAAATTTTTACTAGCAGTTCTATGGGCATGGCTTGGTGGGTGTGGCAGGGGAAGGATACTGCAAAATCCCCATTCCCTCCCCACCCCACTAGCCTGCTTTCCAGCTCAGTTCTCCTGGGCAGGGCAACCAAAGAAGACCCAGCCAATCAGCTGGGACTTGGGAGGCGGAGAATAGATGGGGCGGGGCCAGACAGAGGCGGCATTTGCCAGTTCTCCGAACTACTCAAAATTTCCGCTCCCGGTTCTCCAGAACTGGTCAGAACCTGCTGAATATCACCTCTAGCAAAATCCACGGGGAAGCCAGATTCACTTGACAACCATCTTACTAAATTAACAACTGCAGTGATTCTCTGAACAAACTGTGTCAGGAAAGGTCGTAAAAATGGATCAAAGCTCACTTAACAGCTGTCTTACTTAGCAGCAGATATGTTGGGCTCCATTGTGGTCAAAATTCGAGGATTACCATATGATGAGGCCACAGAGGGATGTGTAAGAAAACGTTCACTATTTTTCAAGCTTCGGTTAGCTCAACAGGACAAATTTCATACGTGAACAAAACTAAAAAAAATATGGAAACCAGGAACTTGGGATTTTGGGTTGCCCCTCAAAGACAAAGAAATGAAAAAAGTATATGTCTTTTTCTAGATAGGATCATCACTAATAAGGAGCAGCTGCTAATGAATAAATGCTTTTCCCCCCAAGGTTCCATATTAATTTTTATTTAGTTACTTAAATTTATTTGCCCTTTATCTGGTCATGGGGTTACTTTAGGTTGCTTACAATAATAAAAAGGAAGAAGAGGAAAGGGGTTTAAACGGAACAGAAGTAAAATAATAGGACTGTAAAATAAACAATGAAAAAGAACATAAGGAGAATACATCAATATGATAACCAAAAAGATGGATAGGTGGAGAACCCAAAGCAAGGGGGGCGGAAATGGCTTTATAAGGCCTTGGTAAGGCCACACCTGGAATACTGCATCCAGTTTTGGTCACCACACTATAAAAAAGATGTTGAGACTCCAGAAAGAGTGCAGAGAAGAGCAACCAGGATGATTAGGGGACTGGAGGCTAAAATATATAAAGAACGGTTGCTAGAATTGGGTATGTTTAGTTTAATGAAAAGAAGGAGGGCTTTTAAGAAGAGATTGGACATCCATTTGCATGGGATGGTGTAGGGTTTCCTATTTGAGAAAGGGGTTGGACTAGAAGACCTCCAAACTCCCTTCCAACTCTGTCATTGTTATTCTGAGAGAAAATAAAGACATTTCAGCAGTGAAAAAGAGAGGGGAGAAGAAGAAGAAGAAAAAAACCTTAATCAAAAAATGCAATCCCTTACCAAGAATATTAATACCACATGTTACTAAAGCAGGCAAGGCTCATAGCTTGCAGAATAAAGTAATAACAAAATTCCACCAACAAAGATTGTTGATATATCCAAGTGAAAGAATTTCAATTTAGCCCGAAGGAATGAAAAATGTGTTTCCTGAAACAACAATTCTTCTTGTGTCTCAGACATAAGAAAGGGATTTTTTTTTTTTTTGAGTTGCTAAATTAAGAAAACTGGGGTCCTGCATTTTCCACACGTTTATCCTATTACAGAATAGCCTCAAATCTCTTTCGACAGGAATTCTATTTTTTTCTCCAAGACATTTTATTTCTGCAAAGTCCTTTGTGCCTTCTGAAGCTCAGAGGGTGCCCAACGTTTAAAAACCGGGGCCAATTTTATAATTTATTTATTGCCACAGTTGTTAAGTGAATCATGAGGTGGTTAAATGAATCTGTCTTTTCCTGTTTGACTTGCTTGTTGGAAGCTGGTTGGGAAGGTCGCAAATAGCATTCACATGACCCCGGGATGCTGCACCCATTGTAAATACATTGCCGGTTGCCAAGCTCCTGAATGTTTCAGTTTTAACAGACCAAATTCCCATGGCGATTCAGGCCACTAGCCTCATGACATCATTCTCAAAATGATCCAAATCAGTTTGTTTCTATAATGACTTCCATACCACCCCCCCAGGTCATAAAAGGGCATTGTTGGTGCAAAAATGCCATTACAGCAACGAGTTAAATCAGAAATCACAGATTCTCTGATTTAACAGACCATTGGAAATAATGGACACTGCAAAATGGTCCGTGAAATCCAGGCTCTGCTAAATCAGATTCCGCTAAATCAAGGTTTTGTTGCATAAGCATTGGTGATTGAGTCAGTATGGTATCTGTCATGCCCCTGTCGGAATCTGATTCGGAGTGGGAGGCCGAACAGTTGACAGGGAGTGGGAGTATGGCTCTGTTGGCTGTGGAAGAAACTGGGGAAGGGCACAGTCCAGCTGGGCAGAGCAGGGAAGAGGTAGAGCAAGGGAGAGGGTATTCGGAAGAAGACCCAGGCCCACCCCCTCTACATCCTATTGCACGCAGCGAGGAATGGAGAAGGGAGCAACATGACTTGCATGGCTTACAGGGGAGGAAAGGGCCTTGATTCCCTTCATTAGCTGCAGCTGGGAACACAGTGTTTAAAGAGGAAAGCTGCATGCAGCAAGGTGTTGGGAGCAAATCGTGAATTTATCTGGTATTGTTGTGGCTTATCTGTGTTCCTGGCGTCTTCCCAACTATGTGTGTTTTGCCATGTTTTCATGTCTGAAATTCCTTCTCCTGCCCTGTCAAGCTAATTACTACGGCTTGTTTTGTTTGGATTTTTAGTTACAGATTGTGTGTACCTTGTTTTTGGACTGAATTTTCTCCAGTTAAAGGCTGTTCCTGGGAGAATTTTTCTCCAGTCAAAGGTAACTTGGACATTGGGGGCAAAGTTGGAGATAATAAAGGGACTCTTATTGCTTATTTGACTGTGTTGCCTTGGTGCCACGCCCCTTTGGGTCATCACAGTAGCCTAAGCAAAAGCTAAACAAAACATATCATGGCATAGCACTAAGCGTGAATATAATGGAGCCCTTCCCCTGGCATCCAAATGTCACTTTGTGGCTGGATCAACTTCCTCAACCTTTGGATGCTGACATTTGCAGTTTGGCCAGAGTATGTAGCAAACAAGGGGGGGCGGGGGCGGGGGGAAATCTGGCTCCTAGCAACTCAGGGGAAACCAAGGTTTCGATTCTCTTCTGTTTTAGAAACAGAACCAACATGTTTTTTCACCTTCTGCTTTTCAACTGGAGAGAGAACATATCGTCAGATCTCCTGCCAGGGAAGAAAGAGGGAACAAATATGGACACTGTATATCCTGATGCCAGTTTGGAAATGAAACAACCCATCATTGGACCTTGTGGCACACACAGCTACATCATGGTTTGTACTGGGCACCCGTGTCGGGCGTGAAGGAACAGGACTAGAGGTGGTATTCAGCAGGTTCTGACCAGTTCTGGAGAACCGGTAGCAGAAATTTTGAGTAATTCGGAGAACTGGTGGTAACCTTCCCCCTGGAATGGGGTGGGAATGGAGATTTTACAGTATCCTTCCCCTGCCACGCCTGCCAAGCCACACCCACAGAACCGGCAGTAAAAAAATTTGAATCCCACCACTGTTCCAAAGGATAATGCAGCAACCACAGTTGGGAGGATGCCAAAACCCAGATAAGCCTCGACCAAGATAATGCATGCTTTGCTTCCAGGAAGGAGCCATGTGCAAACGCCCCACTTATATCCTGTTCTCCCAGCTGCAACTAATGAAAGGGATCAGGGCCCTTTTCTCTCCCATAAGCCATGTTGCTCCCTTATCCATTTCTCCCTGTGTGCTTTAGGATGAAGAGGGGATGGCCCTGGGTCTTCCTCTAAATGCCCAGCCGGACTGTGCCCTTCCCCAGTTTCTTCCACAGCCACTGGAGCCACACTCCCACTCCCTGTCAGCTGCTCAATCTTCCCCTCAGAATCAGACTCCAACAAGGGCATGACAATGAATTTGGAGCTCAATTGTGGTCGTACGTTGAGGGCTGCCTGTCTAAACTGTGGCCCATATGTAATATCTTCGTACGGAGCCCGGCTTCTATTAGAATCCCAGCCAGAGGAATGAATTCAGAGCAGGGCAAGTGATTTTGATGGCACCATGGCGGATGGAATGTGCCAATGCTATAATTAGACATCATTAGATGATACGGCAACACCTAATTATAGTCCCCGGATACATATTATTAACTGCTATGCTAACGCAGCCTCTGAACCGCCGTGGCATTATGCACATATAAGAATATTGCCACTTTAGGACCTTAAAAGCAGAAGGATCGGAAAGATGGACAGTATTTGGTCATTAAGACTACTTAGATGCTTCCTGGGGATAGGTTTTCTCTGGTTGGGCCAGGATCTCTCTTCTAGGATGCTGGAAAAGATACAGCCCTTAAATTGCACGCTGCCAACTTCATTAACTTCTTCATTTGTCCAATCTTCAAGTGCCCTGTTTGGAAAGAGCAAGTCTGATGATTCAATCACACTGCAAATAGAATCTCAGAGTCATTTTCTGGACCTTCTAAAGGACGTTTACGTCCTTTTGAAGGTCTGTTTTTCCCCCCTGCTCATCAGTCAATTGCAGGATTTTCCTTCCTTTTCTTCTTTTATTTCTATTTGGTGGCGAAGACTCTAACAATTGTGAATCTCCGGAGCCTTCCAGGGATTGAGCATTACAATTCCCAAGAGTCCCAGCCTCTCTGGTCAATGGCAGGGGATGCTGGGATTTGTAGTTCATTGATGTCATGAGAGCCACCGGTCCCCTGCACCTCAGGTAGAGACCTATGGTTAGTCCATCCATCAAGGCATTTTCTCCTTTAAAAACACAATATTTTTTCCCCTCTTTCTCTAAAAGCCTAAGTTTCAATGGAAAATACAGGCATTTCAGCTGGAAAGCATGTCGGGTTTTTTTTAATGACCCAACTATTTATTTCATTCGGAAAGGAAAAATAAAATTTTGCAGACACCAACCATGGAAGAAAAAAAAAAACAAATGAAAGATTTTAACTGTGAGGTTTTTTTTTTTAATGATTTCAATATGGCATCCAAAGAAACAGGGCTGAAATGGAGGGACAGATTTCCTGTTTTCGTTTCCTTGAATATTTTTACATGGTGTCATTTTTTTTCCCACCCTGCCCTCTTCCTTGAGAATTTTTACACAATGAGTTAGACTTGACCGCCACGAAACCAAGCTCATTCACAAATGAAACAAAAAAAATCCCCCAACAGCTGGATTCTGTATTATTCCCAGATGATTGAAAGCAATGTTTATTATGCTCAAGAGCCTTTGCAAGCAGTGGGAAAATCTGACCTACATTATGATAAATTATTTTTTCCAACATGTGACCCAGCCATTTTTTTTTTCCTCCTTAGTCCTGTACATACACATGTGCCTTGCATCTGATCTTAAAAAATGAAATTTAAAAAAAAAAAGTATAGAAATTCCTCCCAACAATTCATTCCATACAAAGGAATGGAGAAGAGCAACGAAGATGAATAGGGAACTGGAGGCTAAAACGTATGAAGAACGGTTGCAGAAATTGGGTACGTCTAGTTAAATGAAAAGAAGGGCTAGACGGGGATAGGAGAGCATCTTCCAATATTTGAGGGGCTGCCACAAAGAAGAAGGGGTCAACTTATTCTCCAAAGCACCAGAAGGCAGGACAAGAAGCAACGGATGGAAACTACTCAAGGAGAGAACCAGCCTAGAACTACGGAGAAATTTCCTAACAGTGAGAACAATTAACCAGTGGAACTCTTGCCACCAGAAGTTATGAGTGCTTCATCATTCGAGGATTTTAAGAAGAGATTGGACAACAATTTGTCTGAAATGGTTTAGGGTTTCCTCCTTGAGCAAGGGGTTGGACTAGGGGGCGTGCATAAGCGCACCAACGTGCCTACCGTCCCTGTCCTATTGTTTCTCTTATTCTTTTATTTTTCTTATATGTACCCATTTCATGTATTCACGACTATGTATACATTTATACTTATTATCTTGTAAACAATTGGCAAATCAAATAAAATAAATAAATAAATAAATAAATAAATAAATAAATAGAAGGCCTTTTCCAACTCTGATATTCCGTTCTGTTATTCTGTTCATACTATAAACACACGAGCAAGTCAGATCTATCTTCCCATCCACAGGAGAATTAAATTCCTCAATTCCTCAAGGCTTTCAGAAAAATGTTGAGTGAAATAGGAAGGCAAAAGCAAAGCTTCCAGATTTTGGGGCAGTCTCCATTCTCTTTCAAAATAAACTTTCTCCAGCAGACACACAGAGGCGTTATATTTTCCTAGCTGGTCAACGCACCTTCTATTTCCACACAATTAGCAGTTGAAATCTGACTTTTGTTAGGTAGGTTGCTATGAAACAGTAAGCACCAAGGCGCCCTTTGGAGACAAGATATAACACATACCCACACCATAGTGCCCAAGGGTACACTTCTTGCTGATCTGAAATTCACACAATACTTGCTTCACTAGTTTAGCTCTTTGCTCAAGCAGGAGATCCTACGCTATTCCGGATAAAAAAATGCGGAACATAACACGGAATAGCCAACACCCCAGAAGACAAGTTCAGGATCCAAAAGGATCTTGACAGATTTGAACAATGGACCCTGTCCAACCAAATGAAATTGAATGTGGAGAAAAGCAAGGTTTTACACACCTAGGCAAGATAAACCAAAGTTAAGAGTACAGGTTAGGTCACACCTGGCTCAAAACCAGTAACTGTGAGTAGGATCTTGGAGTCCCAGTAGACGATCCCTTAAATATGAGCCAGTAGTATTCAGTAGCAGCCCAGAAACCTAATACAATCCTCACTCCCTTCCAACTGTATTCTGTGTCAGGATTCCAGCAATCGCTGTAATTAAATCATGATCCTCGAGCCAAACTTCAAAAAAATTCAAAGGATTCATTAGAGGCGACAAACTGGCACTGCCCTGTATGAAGCCAACTCTTGCACACGTCATTTACAGTCCCCTGTGACCCTGTTTCCCCTCTCTCCCCTGGGTGTGTCATAAATCAGATTCTCCAATTGAGCACCTTCACAGGCTGGGTGTCATCATTCACGTTCTCCAATTAAACATATTCGCGGGCAAAAGCTCTGGTAGTTTAGTCACAATCTTTTAAAGATAAGAGTTGGAATGTACTTTCACTTTCAAACTGCTGTACTGCTTTTCCATATTTCCTTCCTCCCCGTTTTTTTTTAATGGGAACGACTAAAACAGGCCTAGGAATGTTTTATGAGTTGACATTCTGAATTGAAAATTAAAAATGGCTGTCCAGTCTCTTCTTTGAAAACCTCCAGTGATGGAGCACGTACAACTTCTGGAGGCAAGTTGTTCCACTGATTCTGTCAGGAAATATCTCCTTATTTCTAGATTGAATCTCTGCTTGATCAGTTTCCATCCGTTGCTTCTTGTCCTGCCTTCAGGAGCTTTGGAGCAGCGGTCACCAATCAGTAGGCCGCGGCCCATCGGTGGTCCGCAAGAAAATTTTGGTGGTCTGCAGAGAAATGTCACTCCCAAAGCAATTAATCCAGGCTGCGTGGGAACACAAGGCTTGCGTCGCTCACATGGTCCACAGGAACCATCCCTGCCCACTCACTCCTTGCTTAGCAAACTGCTAAGTTGCTATTTTTCCTTTTTCCGACCATCAGCTATTCTGCTGTCCCAGGAGATTTAGATTAGCTAGAAAGCAGGAAACAGTTGGATTTCTTGCTTTCTAGCTAATCTTTAGATCCTCGGTTCTGCTTTTAAGCAGAGCCAAACCTTCCTTAGGACTGAAGCGGTGCAGACTCTGGTAGCCGATGGCAGATAGATAGATCTCTGAATGAATCTGTGATTCTGTGCGCAACTCAATCTGCCTGCCTGCTTTACCTGATTTTGGGTAAAAGTTGCTCTTTTTTACATAAATATTTACATAAATATTTATAATATTTATATACAAGCCATGCCCAGAAAGTCACATGACCACCAAGCCACGCCCACAAATTAGGCCACACCCACAGATCTGGTTGTTAAGAAATGTAAATCCTACCCCTGCATGTGTGTGTGTGTGAGAGAGAGAGAGAGAGAGAGGAGGGGGGAGGGAGGGAGAGGGAGGGAGAGAGAGAGTCAAAATTCATATTAGTGGTCCCCGGGATTTAAAATTATGAGTTTGGTGGTCCCTGAGGTCCAAAAGGTTGGCAACCCCTGCTTTGGAGAATAGCTTGACCCCCTCCCCCTCTTCTTTGTGGCAGCCCCTCAAATTTTGGAAGTCAAATATTGACCCATCTGTTGCTCTTCTCCAAGATGGGAACAAGAATTCTCCTGTCATGTAAGCATTCCTGAGACAAACGTCCCCTGGGACATCCAAATGAAAAATGGAGCAAAGTAATAATTGACCAAAGGGACATCCGAACTGTTACAAAGCAGAAAATTTGCCTGCCTGAGTCAGCCGTTTAGTGTAAGTTAAATAAAAACTCAGCCTTTTGCAATCACATGTCCCCAGTTCCTTCAGTGTTTACTTTAAAATTGCTATGGCTGGACATTTTCTCAGGACAAGACGACCAAGTTGAGCCCCAGACCAATGATGTGGTATGTTGGGTTTGGCTTAGCGTGCCATAGGAACTGAGCCAGGAGCCGCCCTCAGACAAACTCACCAAATTGGCATTTACTAAACCACAGTTGATTGACTAAGCCACAAAGTGCTAGCTTCACACATGCCCGAATCCAAGCGAAGCAAATACCAGCGGTGCCAATCAATGGCACCAATGTATTTGGCCACCCGGTGAATCCGATGAATGGTGAGGAAAAAAACAGCCAAGATTTGTGTCTTCTGCACAGTCTCCAATTGTAATTAAGATCTGTTTTGGGGGGCCCAGATGCTGTCTCAATTTAAACTTTGATTATAACTAGTCCTCGTTTTGCAACAGTTCATTTAGTGGCCATTCAAAGTTACAACCAGGGGTGGTATTCAGCCAGTTCTGACAGGTTCTGGAGAACCAATAGCGGAAATTTTTGAGTAGTTTGGAGGACAGCCAAATCCCGCCTCTAACTGGCCCCGCCCCATCTATTCTCCGCCTCCCGAGTCCCAGCTGATTGGCTGGGTCTTCTTTGGTTGCCCTGCACAGGAGAACGGAGCTGGAAAGCAGGTGAGCGGGGTGGGAAGGGAAATGGCGATTTTGCAGTATCCTTCCCCTGCCATGCCCACCAAGCCACGCCTACCAAGCCACACCACGCCCACCAAGCCACGCCCACAGAACCTGTAGTAAAACAATTTGAATATCACCACTGGTTACAACGGCACTGAAAACAGTGACTTGTAACCATTTTTCACACTTTACGCCTGCTGAAGCATCCCCATGGACACCTGATCAAAATTCAGATGCAACTGACTCATATTTATGACGGTTGCAGTCAGGGGTGGGATTCAAATTTTTTAACAACCGGTTCTGTGGGCATGGCTTAGTTGGTGGGCGTGGCTTGGTGGTCATGCGACTGGCTGGGCGTGGCCAACTCAACATCACTCACATCGAGGCACACATCTCCTCACCCGGCCTCTCATGACTGTGGGGATGCTGCAACTGTCGTAAGTGTGAAAAATGGTCATAAGTCACTTTTTTCAGTGCCATTGTAACTTTGAATGGTCACTCCACACAAGCAAAGTACCAGCAAAGGAGGGGAAAAAAACTCCAGAGAAGTTCCTGATACAGGAAGTCTAGTCCTGTCAAGAATGTAATAAGGGTTAACGGAGAGGCAGTTTCTGTAAGCAACACCAGAATGTTTCCTTCCTGCCTTCCTTACAGGATTAGCCCAGTAATTTCTTCTAACAACCGTTTCTCCAAACTGCTTAGAATGTTAACAGCCGGTTCTAGCGAATAGGTGCGAACTGGTAGAATCCCACCCCTGGTTAGAAGTGTCCTGAGATCGCAGGATCCCCTTTTGCGATCTTCCGACTAGGCAGGTCAATGAGGAAGCCAGGTGCACTTAGCAATCATGCGACTAATTTAACCGCTTGCAGCAATTCACTTAGCAACGATGGGCAAGACTTGTTGTGGATCGGGGGCAAAATTCATTGAACCGACGTCTCAAGTTAGCAGTATAAATTTGGGGTTCAATTGTGGTCATAAGCCGAGAACTAACTCTCAACTTTAATCCATTGGATCTAAACTTTGCCTAAGTTTTTCCTGAGTTTGGAACCTTCCAGAACAATTTGTACCAGTGGAAGGAGAGAAAACTGGGACAATGTACGGTTTTTTTTCTGCGCCGAACGTTTCATTTCAGAGCAAGAGAAAGAAGCTCAGGAGAAAATACCTAACAGATGTGAAGGCCTAGCTGCGTATTTTCCAATCCACTTGGATTCAACCTACATTGCAGCAGCGGATCTATAAACAATATTTGGAGAGCTATTTTTGAGACGCGCAGTACTTACATGTAAGGTTACCAGATGGCGTGGAAGGGGATAAAGGAAGTCTCGCCTGGATTTGCCCAACAGAAGCATCCAAGGCTTATCCTCTTGACCCACAAAGTGTTGCCACTTCAGCAGGAGAATTCAGGGGCTGCAACTAGACACAACTAGCACACACACAAAAATAAGACCACACCTACTGCATCCAGTTTTGGTCACCACACTATAAAAAAAGATGTTGACACTCTAGAACAAGTGCAGAGAAGAGCAACCAGGATGGTGAGGAGGCTGGAGGCTGAAACATACGACAAATGGTTGCAGGAACTGGGCCTGGCTAGTCTAGTGATGAGAAGGACCAGGGGAGACAGGATAGCAGCCTCCCAATATTTGAGGGGCTGCCACAGAGAGAAGGAGGGGGGGTCAGGCTATTTTCCAAAGTGAAAGAAAGAAAGAAAGAAAGAAAGAAAGAAAGAAAGAAAGAAAGAAAGAAAGAAAGAAAGAAAGAAATGAAGGAAGAAAGAAAGAGATAAAGAAGGAAGGAAGGAAGGAAGGAAGGAAGGAAGGAAGGAAGGAAGGAAGGAAGGAAAATAAAAGAAAGAAAGAAAGAAAGAGAGAGAAGACATGTCTAGTTTAAGGGAAAAAAGGATGGGGTGACATGAGAGCAGTCTTCCAATATCTCAGGGGCTGCCACAGAGAGAAGGAGGGAGTCAAGTTATTTTCCAAAATGAAGGAAGGAAGGAAGGAAGGAAGGAAGGAAGGAAGGAAGGAAGGAAGGAAGGAAGGAAGGAAGGAAGGAAGGAAGGAAGGAAGGAAGGAAGGAAGTACACCCGAGCAAACCATGGGTAGACAGTAGACATGTCTAGTTTAAGGAAAAGAAGGGATGGGATGACATGATAGCAGTCTTCCAATATCTCAGGGGCTGCCCCAAAGTAGAGGGAGTCAAGCTATTCTCCAAAGCACCCGAAGGCCAGACAAGGAATAATGGATGGAAACTGAACAAGGAGAGATTCAATCTGGAAATAAGGAGAAATTTACTGACAGTGAGAACAATCAACTCATGGAACAGAAGTGGCCTTCAGAAGTTGTGGGAGCTTCATCCCTGGAGGCTTTCATGAAGGGATTGGACTGCCCTCTATCAGAAATGGTGCAGGGTCTCCTGCTTAGGTGGGGGGTTGGACTAGATGACCCACAAGGTCCCTTCCAATGCTGTTAATCTATTTCAAGCACCGTGATTTCATTTTAATGTATGCCGATTAGTGTACATTTGAAGCAATGATAAAGTTATTCTAAGCCTACGTCCGTCTAACCGCGAGATAGTTCTTGACTTACAACTGGAAGTTTGTTGCTAAGTGGTCCTTAAGTGAGTTGGACTCAGTTTGGGGCTCCGTGAGAGTTATAAACCGAGAACCTCTCCCGTATGTAGCATTTCTAAGGCTGGATTCACATCCTCTGGTTGTTTGATTTGGGCTTTGGCTGTTGTGTGAATCCAGCTAATGGTGGTTTGCAGAGATTACATGTTGAATGTGAGACAAGACGCTTTTCACAGAGCCAGAAAATGTTTAAAGTGAATCTCTTCCGGAGGCTTAACGGGGCAGCCAAAAACTCTCAATAGAGTTGAACCGTCCAAATCATATTTCCTCTCCATTCTTGGATACTTCTGCAACTCTCTGACATTTGGGGGGGGGGGGTCTGGAAACCTCGAAAAGCTAAAAATATACATTATTTATGATCCCTGAACTAAGCACTGAACGCAAGGACTGAGAGGTTAAAAAGCACTAACAATAAGTTAAAGGGGAGTACGAAGCTTCTTGTGAAAATGCAGGCAGGAAGTCCATGGTCTTCTGTGTAATTAATCAAAGGGATAAATTACAGATATTTTTTCCGATAAGAGCCAGGGCAAGATTAATCTATATAACCGGACACTCCAAGAGTTTTCAAAGCACTCACATTTCTCCTTGCATGCTAAATTTAATAAGGAGTGTTTCTTGCATTCTGGATGCAAAAATCATCTCAACTAGCTACACTTTTTTAGCCTGAGCTTTAAAACTATCAGGGTTGAGACTGAGAAACTAAACAGCTGATATATTTAATTATAGAAAGAATTGCGTTCAAAAGAGCCAGCAGGAGACTAAAAAGACCCCCTAAGAATATTTGCTTTCGATTAAGAAAACCTTTAGTCAATAAGGCTACGGCTACAAAATATTTACATCCACATTCTGAAAATTCAAGCCATAGACGTAAAGGCGCAGAGGTATTTTCCTGCAATATTCCCTGCTCTATAATGTTCCGGGTGTTCAAAATATTTGCAGGGGACCCTTCCAGAAAAGTGTCAAGAGCTGAGCAGAAGTGGGAAAGTGTCTTTAAAAAACTGCACTCCCGTTATTAGTCAAATTCAAATGGGTTTGTTGTGAGGACGTATTTTAAGCCTTGAGAATGACAAACAAATCAAGAAAATGCAACATGGAAACTACACGTCAAAAATACAAACATAAAAGAAACCCCAAACCAGTAAAAAGGGGGGGAAAAACATTTGTGATTATCCTCCCTGCAGAAACACACATTCTAAGCTACACTCCAAGAAATGCTCATTAAACATTGGTTAATAAAATGATTAAAAGCTGATCCCATGGAACAAGATAAGGGCAAAAATCTACATTCTGACATCCACCAGATAAAAGCAATAAAATAAGATTAAATGTTAATGTGCTAGTAGATTCCCACTCAGAAAAAAGGGGCGTTTTCTATGTTCTAAGCAAGGATCACACCCACTTACAAATAGTTCTCCTCTTACAACAACTCATTTAGTGACTGATCCAAGTTACAACAGCACTGAAAAAAGGGACTTACGACCATTTTTCACACTTACGACTGTTGGAGCCTCCCCACCTTCACGTGATCAAAATCTGGAGGCTTGGCAACTGACTCACAGTTATGACGGTTGCAGCGTCCGATCCCCTTTTGCAACCTTCTGACAAGCAAAGTGGAATGGAGAAGCCAGGCTCACTTAACGACCGTAATACTAATTGAACAATGGCAGTGATTCGCTTAAGAGTGGGGCAGAAAAGGTCGTAAAAACGGGGCAAAATTCACTTCACCAACGTCTCGCTTAGCCACAAAAATCTCGGGCTGAACGGTCATCGTACTACTCCCTGTATTTTTCCCTACAGGTTTGCAACCCGGTGGAAAAAAAACTGTATTAACTCGGCCTTGCCCAAGTGTCCTTGTGATGTCCTTGTAGGCATGCATTGCGTGTGTGCATGCCAAACAAACACCTGCAAATAATACAAAGTTTATTTATTCTCGATGCATGGGTGGAAAAAATGTGGGTCAGCCCCACTAAAGTAGACCCTACCAGGAAATCAACTCCGCGGGAAAGCTTAAACCACTTTGATTGAGACTGGCTATAAAAACAGAATTTTGCTCTCGTGATTGTCTTGCATCTCCTTTCCTTTTTAATATGTATTGCTACTCCATTAGGGAGGCGTCTGTCTGAGCCACTTCCCAGTGTTACCTCATGGTTCTGGAGTTTAAAAACACGTTTCCGCCCCTTATGCTTAGGTCAACGTTCCTACATATTATAGGTAGGTCTTGGCTTACAAAGGAGACTATTTGTAGAGTTGGAAGAGACCTTGTAAGTCATCTAGTCCAAACCCCCCACCCACCCAAGCAGGAGACCCTACACCATTTTTGACAGATGGCAGTCCAGTCTCTTCTTGAAAGCCTCCAGGGATGAAGCTCACACAACTTCCGAAGGCAACTTCTGTTCCATGGGTTGATTGTTCTCACTGTCAGAAAGTTTCTCCTTATTTCCAGGTTGAATCTCACTCCTTGTTCAGTTTCCATCCCTTATTCCTTGTCTGGTCTTCGGGTGCCTTGTAAAATAGCTTGACCCCTTCCTCTCTGTGGCAACCCCTCAAATATTATCCTATTATCCTATCTCCCCTGGTCCTTCTCTTCCCTAGACTAGCCAGGCCCAGTTCCTGCAACCGTTCATCGTATGTTTTAGTCTCCAGTCCCCTAATCATCCTGGTTGCTCTTCTCTGCACTCTTTCTAGCGTAGTTGTCTAGTCAGATATCTCAAACAGAACAAAATAAGAATTGGAAGGGACCTTGGAGGTCATCTAGTCTAACCCCCCTGCCCAAGCAAGAGACCCTACACCATTTCTGACAGAAGGCAGTGCAGTCTCTTCTCGAAAGCCTCCAAGGATGAAGCTCCCATAACTTCCGAAGGCAACTTCTGTTCCATTGGTTGATTGTTCTTACTGTCAGAAAGTTTCTCCTTATTTCCAGGTTGAATCTCGCCTTTTTCAGTTTCCATCCATTATTCCTTGTCTGGCCTTTGGGGTGCCTTGGAAAATAGCTTGACCCCTTCCTCCTCTCTATGGCAGCCCCTCAAATATTGGAACACTGCTATCAGGACTAGCCATGCCCAGTTCCTCCACGTTTGCATTGTACCAAATTGCACTGATGCTCCCACCACAAGGTTTCACGAACCTCCAAAAGGAAATTGAAGAAACCCAACCCAGATATTCACTCCAGACCTAAATACGAGTTTTCGTCCTTCATAGCAACCGAACAGGTTGAGTTGTGTTTCCTTCTTCGGGTAAAATCTCCAAGGAGCAGCATGAGAGAATACAAAAAAGCAACATGCTCATGGCTTTCTCGTGCGTCGGTTGCCAAGAAAAAGGGAAACACAGCCCTGCCAAGCCATCTTTCGCTTGACGGAGCATCTGTCAGCTCAAGTGTCTTGAGTAAAAAAGGCAGGGATTAGGAAAGAATTAGGAAAGGCCCGAGAAGGAAAGAATTAAACCTCCAAAGGATGGAAACTAATCAAGGAGAGAAGCAACCTGGAATTATTTTTATCTATTGATTTGATTTGATTTGTCAATCGCTTGCAAGATAATAGGTATAAGTATAAACATGAGTAACAATACAGACAATAGGTATGAATAAATGGGGACAATAGGACAGGGACAGTAGAAATAAGCAATGAAGGATTATGATTTAATGTAAATATGTGTATTGAGAGATATGATTGGTATTATTAATTTTTCCTGTACTAAAATGTATGATATATTGATGCCACACTGTTAATATAATGTTGTGTATGTGTAGATTGAAATAAAAAAAACGTGATTATAAAAGGTTAGCTGGAGCCCCATATATATATATCCCTCTACTCCATGTGGTCAGCTACCCAGAATCACACCTGCTTATTGGTTCTGCTTCACTATTAAACCATCCTTCCAAGCAAAAAAAAAAAAAGGCCAGGGACAGTAGGCACAATGGTGCACTTATGTATGCCCCTTAGGAATGGGTATTCTCTCCCTTCCTTTCTCTCCTCCCTCCATTCTTTTCTTTCTTTCCTTCCTTCCTCCCTTCCTTCCTTCTTTCTTTCCTTCCTTCCTTCCTTCCTTCCCCTTCCCTGTTCTCCTTCCTTCCCCCTTCCTTCTTTCCTTCCTTCTTTTATTTTTTTATTTTATTTATTTATTTGATTTGTCAATCGCTTACAAGATAATAGGAGTAAGTATAAACATGAGTATGAATACAGGAAATAGGTTCGAATAAATGGAAACAATAGGACAGGGGTGGTAGGAACAATGGGGCACTTATGCACGCCCCTTACAGACCTCTTAGGAATGGGGTGAGGTCAGTAGTGGATAGTTTAAGGTTAAAGGAGTGGACTTTAGAGGATGTAACAACAGAGTCAGGTAGTGCATTCCAGGCGTTGAGCACTCGTTTGCTGAAGTCGTACTTTCTGCAATCAAGTTTGGAGCGGTTGACATTGAGTTTGTATCTGTTGTGTGCTCTTGTATTGTTGTGGCTGAAGCTGCAGTAGTCATTGACTGGTAGGACATTGTAGCAGATAATTTTTTTGTACTACACTTAAATCCAACTGTAGGCAGCATAGTTTAAGGTTATCCAAGCCCAACATTTCAAGCCTGGTGGTGTAGTAGGGTATTACGTTGCGAGCAGAGGAGTGGAGGACTCTTCTGGTGAAATACTTCTGAAATACTTAAGGAAAAACTTCCTAACAGTGAGGACAATTACTTCTCTCGCTTCCCCTTCTGCTTCTCCTGTAGCATCTTCAGTCTTGGGTGGCATTTTATCTAAGAAAGCATCTTTAAATGTTTCCATCAAGGCTGCTAACGACAGACACCCATGGCCCCAAAGAAACTTCTTTCCCTCCACATGTTTTGGACGCTCCAATGTTGGAGATTTTTAAGAAGAGGTTGGATAACCATTTGGGTTTCCTGCCTGAGCAGGAGGGGTGGACTAGAAGACCTCCAAGGTCCCTTCCAACTCTGTTATTCTGTTCTGTTCATTTTTTACCCTAACTGAGAAAGTAAGCTGCGGGTAGCACTTCTTCTGTAGCTCCATTGAAGGACAGAAAACTTCCAGTTGTTCCTCTGTCTTGTTTTTGGACGCAGGGAGATCTTCCCTATTCATGGGTTATTTCTACAGTTCTTAGCTGGAAAAGCCCTGAATTGGGAAACTTCTCTGTGTCCAAAAGAAGATATGAGGAACTTCTGGAATTTTGATGTCCTTTGATGGAGCTGCAGCAGAAACGCAGCTCAATTTTCCCCTGCCTTGAAACTATAAAATCCTATCACCATCATGAAATTCAAGGATCGCTGCTCCATAAAATGAAAGGACACCCTTACAAAGGAAGAGAGAGAGAGAGACGTAGAGAGGAGTACATCAAAAGTGTGGATATATGTGTGTGAGCACATTAGAACTGTGAAAATAAAAGGAAACCACATCAAGAGGCTTATTCGGCAACACTTCAGAAGGGTGAGACAAAAAAAATATCTCACTTCTACTTCGGCTTTTCCTGTAGCATCTTCAGTCTCAGGCAACATGTCATCTGAGGAACTTCTCTAGATGTTTCCATCAAGGATGTTAAAGGTAAACAACCCATGGCTCCATGAATATTTTACTGGTGGATTTTCTCACACCGAAAGGAACAATTTCTCCAGGTGCAATTCGAGATGCTGGTTGTCACCTTTAAAAGCCTCCATGGCTTGGGATCAGGTTATCTGAGGGACCAGGTTATTTCTTGCCAGTCACATCTACCCAACCCACCAGAGCGAGGAGGCAAAGAATGCTGCGGATCACATCCCCAAGGGAGATACCGTCTACCTTTTTCAGCCTGTTGTGAAAACTCAGTTTGTATTAAGAGAGGTGAACCATTTTCCCACAGTCCCACATTCTGGGTTTCAACTAAGCAAGCTGCGTTATAAAATCAACCCTGTGCTTATTTTCCAATCCAGAGCGTGCCATCTACAGAAATCTGTGTGTGTGTGTGTGTGTGTGTGTGTGTGTGTGTCTATATATATATATAAGCGAAATGCCATTCAAGCATCATCACAAAATCTCCAGAACCGTAAAGCCTACAAACTTGAAATTGGGCACGTATGTTCCTCTTGGCTTCTCGGTGCTCACTAAGAAAGGTTTTTTTTGAAATGACCATCAGAGCATTAGTACTTCCTATATTATTATTATTAACACGCTCTGATGCTAAGGAGTTCTACTCCCCCTCCCCACCTGAAAAGAAATCTCTTCCAAAGGCAAAACACAAGCAGAGAAGTTTCAGTTTCAGTTTCTCAGCACCAAGCAGCTTTTTAGTACAGAACAGTTGAGCTAAGCCATGCCCAGGCTCCTTGCTGTCTCCTTCTTGCTCACACAGCGAATACTGTTTCACTTTCCAAACAGCCCTCAACTCTCACACACTGACAGGATGCTAGCCAGATGAATACCAATGGATGCTGGTAGTCAGAGGAAGAATTTCTCCCCCACTTATTTTCCTCCCCAAAACTAAGCCTGACCACATAGTTTCGTAATGAAGCAAGGGTATCGAGCTAGTATTTTAAATATAGAAAGCTTCATTGCTGTCATTGCTAATTCGGTCTTTTTTTTTTTCTATTCCCCTCTTTGGTCCTCCAGTTTGGTAGCTGACAAAAAAAAAAGGCTTAGAGCAACAGTGGTTTGGTTTTTTGCTGCTGCTGCTGCTGCTGCTTTTTTCTTTTTGCAACGCATCTACAGTATTTCCTATCTGCAGCTGTCTGAACAGCTGGGGGAAATAGATCCTGCGGGAGATAATTATGGCAGCCCTGTTTGTTTATAGACAGCTTGCTGCATGCCTTTGATTCGTGCCTGCATAGTTTTCCTCTTCTGCTCGAGATAAACGCACGCACCACACCCACTACTAAGTTTCAGAACTGGGTTTCTTGCGCGGGGATGCCCGCCCTCACACAGCCTCCATTACTCATCCGCCTCTTGGCAATGATGGACGGATGTGGCATATCCACATCCCAATGAACCCAGTCATGCCACTTCACTGAACAAAAGCCAAGGCTCAATGCATACCTCTCTATCGTGCCCATTTTAAAGGCCTTTTAGGTCTGTGCATTTAAATCTATATTTTTGTCGGGTATAATGCCAGAGGGCCATATGAGAGGGAGGGAGAGAGAGATGTATACATACATACATACATACATACATACATACATGTTTTTGTAGATTTTCACGGGTACAGGTATGCAGGTGTTGGCGTGTTCGGGTCTTTTCCCGTGTAAGATCGAGAGCAACTTGACAACGTTTTGACGAGGTCCCACTTGCCACCTTCAGGATGGTGCTTTCAGCTTCGTGCATGTGTGAGCAAACAAGCACGAAGCCGAAAGCGCCAGCCTGAAGATGGCGAGTGGGACCTCGTCAAAACATTGCCAAGATGCTCTCAATCTTACACGGGAAAAGACCCGAACACGCCAAGACCTGCACGCACACACACACACACACACACACACACACACACACATATTTGCATGTATTGACAGCAGCAAGGATTTTCCGATGAGGATATAATTGGCTTAACCCGCCACATAATTGGCCTATTGAAACATGATTAAATAAAAGAACAAGCGTCTTCAAACTTGGCAAGTTTAAGACTTGTGGACTTTGACTCCCAGAATTCCTGAGCTAACAGGACTGGAGGAGGAATTCTGGGAGTTGAAGTCCACAAGTCTTAAAACTGTCAAGTTTGAAGACCCCTGCTAACTTAGTAAGATGGACAAACTGGAACAATGATTGGTGATGTCAAAAGCAACAATGTTTTGGGCACATCCAACCAGCAACCAGCAACCAGAAGAAAGAAGAAGAAGAAGAAGAAGAAGAAGAAGAAGAAGAAGAAGAAGAAGAAGAAGAAGAATGAGAAGGGGAATGAGGAGGAGGTGGTGGTGATAGTAGTAGTAGTGGTAGTAGTAGACAATGGTTGCTCTATGTCCCAAAACAAGAAACAACCATTTATGGTTGGCATTAATACCAACAGCACGAATTGAATTGTACGAAAGCACAAACCTCTGTCTCCAGCTAGCCCCGATGATGGCCTTCTAACCATCTTTCTCCCTTTCTATAGGATCTTTATATCCAGGCCTAATCAAGCATTCATTCATTACTTTTTCCAACCCTCAACACAACTAAGCTTTCATTTTTTCTTCTTCTTTTCAGAAACAGTTGACCTTTCAGGGGGAAACACAGTGCAAGCGGGGAAGGAAAACCCATAATTTATATTACAGCGTAGAAAACAAACTCTTGATTGTCTTCCCCACTGAATGGAGGAGAAACCCCAATCGGACCAGCTGGGATTTGCCCAAAGGACTCCCTTCTACTACTCCAGAAAGTCCCATTTCTTCCAACAAGTCGGTGCTTTATAGCAAGAAGAGTCTGGAAAGGGATCTTCAGCCCATCCCGTCTGAAGAAAGTTAATGGGAAAGGGGGGAAATGAATGGGTGGTGAACAACTGGAATGTATAGGAAACCAAAGGCACGGGAAAGCGAGCGTGGAATGGAAATATTGACATTCAAAAGGGAGGCGAGGGAAGGCAGGGTGGGTGGGCTTGAATTTTATTTTATTTATGTATTTGTATAAACAACACGGGGCAGAAACCACGTCTAGTACTCCCTCTTCCTCCTATTTTTCCTACTATGACAACCTTGTAAGGTTGGATTGAGTTGAGAGTCTGACCCAACTTCACCCAGCTGGCTTTCATGCCTAAGGCGGGACTAGAACTCACAGTCTCCTCGTGATTGGTCCAAAGTCACATCAGTTGGCTTTCATGCCTGGACTAGAACTCTCCATCTCCTGGTGATTGGTGCAAAGTCACCCAACTGGCTTTCATGCCTAAGGCGGGACTAGAACGCTCCATCTCCTGGTGATTGGTGCAAAGTCACCCAACTGGCTTTCATGCCTGGACTAGAACTCTCCATCTCCTGGTGATTGGCCAAGTCACCCAACTGGCTTTCATGCCTGGACTAGAACTCTCCATCTCCTGGTGATTGGCGCAAAGTCACCCAACTGGCTTTCATGCCTGGACTAGAACTCTCCATCTCCTGGTGATTGGTGCAAAGTCACCCAACTGGCTTTCATGCCTAAGGCGGGACTAGAACTCACTGTCTCCCAGTGAGTGACCCAAAGTCACATCAGCTGGCTTTCATTCAGGACTAGAACTCTCCATCTCCTGGTGATTGGTGCAAAGTCACCCAACTGGCTTTCATGCCTAAGATAGGACTAGAACTCACTGTCTCCCGTGACCCAAAGTCACATCAACTGGCTTTCATGCAGGACTAGAACTCTCCATCTCCTGGTGATTGGTGCAAAGTCACCCAACTGGCTTTCATGCCTAAGGCGGGACTAGAACGCTCCATCTCCTGGTGATTGGTGCAAAGTCACCCAACTGGCTTTCATGCCTAAGGCAGGACTAGAACTCACTGTCTCCCAGTGAGTGACCCAAAGTCACATCAACTGGCTTTCATGCAGGACTAGAACTCTCCATCTCCTGGTGATTGGTGCAAAGTCACCCAACTGGCTTTCATGCCTAAGATAGGACTAGAACTCACTGTCTCCCAGTGAGTGACCCAAAGTCACATCAACTGGCTTTCATGCAGGACTAGAACTCTCCATCTCCTGGTGATTGGTGCAAAGTCACCCAACTGGCTTTCATGCCTAAGATAGGACTAGAACTCACTGTCTCCCCAGTGAGTGACCCAAAAGTCACATCAACTGGCTTTCATGCAGGACTAGAACTCTCCATCTCCTGGTGATTGGTGCAAAGTCACCCAACTGGCTTTCATGCCTAAGGCAAGACTAGAACTCACTGTCTCCCAGTGAGTGACCCAAAGTCACATCAGCTGGCTTTCATGCAGGACTAGAACTCTCCATCTCCTGGTGATTGGTGCAAAGTCACCCAACTGGCTTTCATGCCTAAGATAGGACTAGAACTCACTGTCTCCCGTGACCCAAAGTCACATCAACTGGCTTTCATGCAGGACTAGAACTCTCCATCTCCTGGTGATTGGTGCAAAGTCACCCAACTGGCTTTCATGCCTAAGGCGGGACTAGAACGCTCCATCTCCTGGTGATTGGTGCAAAGTCACCCAACTGGCTTTCATGCCTAAGGCAGGACTAGAACTCACTGTCTCCCAGTGAGTGACCCAAAGTCACATCAACTGGCTTTCATGCAGGACTAGAACTCTCCATCTCCTGGTGATTGGTGCAAAGTCACCCAACTGGCTTTCATGCCTAAGATAGGACTAGAACTCACTGTCTCCCAGTGAGTGACCCAAAGTCACATCAACTGGCTTTCATGCAGGACTAGAACTCTCCATCTCCTGGTGATTGGTGCAAAGTCACCCAACTGGCTTTCATGCCTAAGATAGGACTAGAACTCACTGTCTCCCAGTGAGTGACCCAAAGTCACATCAACTGGCTTTCATGCAGGACTAGAACTCTCCATCTCCTGGTGATTGGTGCAAAGTCACCCAACTGGCTTTCATGCCTAAAGCAAGACTAGAACTCACTGTCTCCCAGTGAGTGACCCAAAGTCACCCAGACATCTTTCATGCCTAAGGAGGGACTAGAACTCACTGTCTCCCGGTGACTAGCCCAAGGTCACCCAGCCAGCTTTCCAACCAAAGACAGGACTAGAATTCACCATCACCTGGTTTCTAGCCTGGAGCCTTAGACCAAACTAATTCTTTCAAGCAGCCATTGACCTCTTGTCTCTTTTGACCAAGCCTTGGGGACATCCCTTGCTTGCAACAGGTTTAGGGACATTTCTGCCCAGATAGGCAAGCAAAGACAGCTTCATTACGTTTTTGCCACAAAACCCAACTTCCCCAGAAATTGATCCAGGCATCTCTGCTTCTCCAGATGTGCTGGGCTACAGATGTTTATATTCTCAGTGTGGAACTAAAAACAAAAAAACAAAACCCAGATCGGAACCCCAAAATACGGATCAGCAGGCTTTGATGATTTACGCAGATTGAAGGAAGGTTGGGGCTTTAGATTGTTGGGCAAATCCAGGGAAAGGTTGTTCTTTAACACATCGGCCTATTAATTCAGAGGCGGATGTGTGTGTTTTTTTCTGGTTTAATGTGAAACTGGACTGAAACTGCAGCGATTGCAACTCTGGCCATTCAGGAGAACAAAGGCCAAAAACAGCAATTTATCTCTAATCGTGGTCAGCCAACAGAAGAAGGAATGCCAAGAGGAAAAGGCCTGGTTATTTTCCTTTTTTTCCCCCCCCCCTTCCCAATGCTGGTTTATTGAAATCAAGAAAGCTGCAAAAACGAAGCTGATCTTTTACAAACCAAGCAGCAGAACCAGAAATTCGGAGCCAGGGGTGGGTGGGAAGGTTTTTTAGTAATCAATTCAGTTCAACCGAGGCCACCAGATCAAAATCTCCAGCGTCAGAAATCACATGCACAGAATTGACACACAGAAAAAGAACATGCAATCTCGTTGCACGTCCTTGCCCATGGAAAGAAAGATGGGTTGGGGGCAGAGCCCATGGGGGGGGGTGAGAACAGGATTTGAGGGAGGGGGGGGGGTTGTCTAAAATCTAAGGCTCAGACCCACCGCAGCAGAGAAACCCAACTGCACAGAACATCATTAAAATCACCACTTCCTTTTCCACACAACTATTCATAGCTGGCTCCCAATATTATTAAGCAAGCTTGCAAAACCCTCAGGTTATCTTTAGCTGCACTCATCCACCCCACCCACCCACCCCGACAGGAGACCAGGGGCCCCGGGGCTTCCACTCTGGACTCCAGCTCCCATCATCCTTGACCCAGAACAGAGTGGCTGGTTGGCACAGAGAGTTGGCCCCTAAAAGGCCAAAGAGGTCACTCAGCTCAGCCCGGTTCCGACTTTGCTGAGATCAGGCGATTCACTCCGCGGCGCGCCCCTCGGACACGCTGAACCACACACTTGCCGGGCACTCTCTGTGTGTGTGTCTGCACACACGTGTGTGTGTGTGTGTCCCACAAGAGAATCCACCTCCACTAGCCCACAACCGTGGGGATCACACACAGACACACACACCCCAATCCTAAACGCTTTGCCTGGTCTTTCTCCTTCCCGTGCCAAGCCGGGTCGTGGGAACCGACCGAAGCGTGTTCACGACTCCCCTCCCCCCAAAAAAACAGACTCCCGAACTGGGGGAGAAGGGAGAATCGCTTGCTGCCCCCTTCTCGGGACTTTACCTTGCCCGGCTCCCTCCTCCCCAGAAACCGCCCCCCAAAAGCGCCCCTCCCATTCCAAGAATGCCCGGCGTGAAATCTAGGAGAGCTCTCTCTGCACGTGCTCAGAGGCACTCTCGTCCGATCCGGGCAAGGGACGGAAGGCGGCAAACCCCCTTCACCTGCTTCTCCCTCCTCCCCAGCCCCCTCCCCGCAAAAAGGCGCCCCCCTCAAGAGTGCCCGACGTGAAATGTTGGGGTGCCTCTCTGTAGGCGCTCAGAGGCACTGTCGGAGGCAAAGAAACCCCCTCATCAGCTTCTCCTTCCAATCCAGCCTTCCCCCCTCAAAAAGGCGCGCCCAAAAAAGGCTCGATTTGAAATCTTGGGGTGCCCCTCTGCACGCGCTCAGAGGCACTCCTGTCCGACCCCGGCACGGGACAGAGATGGAAGGGGGAGAAAACTCCTCCATCTGCGGCTCTCCCCCCCCCAGCCCCCTCTCCCCCAAAAAGGCGCCCACTAAAAATGCCCGACTAGAAATCTTGGGGTGCCCCTCTGCAGGCGCTCAGAGGCACCCTCGTCCGACCCCGGCGCGGGATGGAGTTGGAAGGAGGGGGAGAGAAAACAACAACAACAACAACAACAACAACCCCTCTATCTGAACCCCTTTGCCCAGCTCCCTCTCGCCCGGAGCGGCTCGGATGCAGCGCCAGCCTCGGCCGGCCTTGCTGGCTCACCGCTTCCCCCGCCGCCGCCTCCTCCTCCTCCTCCGTTTTCGTCCATGGTGGGGAGCAGCGTCGCCCACCCCGGAGCAACCCCGGTGTAGCAGCAGCAGCAGCAGCACAACAACAGCAACTCGGCTCGGCCGGGACGCTCCGCGGCCGCCTTGCTTGCAAAAACGCCGCCGCCGCCGCCGCTGCTAATGCAGCTGTTGCAGCTGTTTCCAGGCGCCGCTGGCTCGGCCCGCCCGGCTCATCTAGACCCGGTGCAACCTCCGCGGGAAATGGGCGGACGATGCCTCGCCTCTCCCCCGGCTCCTTCTGCCCCGCCTGCGCTGCGCTACGGCTGCTTTGCTCCGGCCAGGCGAGGGGGAGGGCAGGGCAGGGGGACGGGGGAGGGGGGGAGGAGGAGAGAAAGACCCATTCAGGGGCACCTCTGCCAACCAACCCCTGCAAAGCATACACTCCCCGAACCGGTGGTCGTGCCCTGCTATGGTGTGTGTATTGTGGAAGTCGATCCACGACTTAACAGATCATCAGAGTTGGAAGGGACCGTGTAGGTCATCTAGTCCAACCCCCTGCCCAAGCAGGAGACCCTACACCATT
>NC_142020.1:12943149-12985649 GCF_049901735.1 Notechis scutatus | reverse complement strand
TGGCGACTGGGCGACCAGGTTGGGGGGTGTGGCCAGCCAGAAGTTACTACCGGTTTGGTGACAGATGCCAAATCCTTGCTACCGGTTCGTGTGAACTGGTGCGAACCGGCTGAATATCACCACTGGATTGGCCCCCTTGCACACTCCAAAATGTTTCAAGGACCTGGAAAACCTGGCACACTCGTGCAAAATTTTTCAACCGGGAGCAGAAATCAGCTGCTTCGTTCCTTCCTTCAGTGCTAAAAAGTACAGGCAGTCCTTGACTTACGACCATCTGCTCGAAGGTACGACAGGACTAAAAAGAAGGGGCTTAACAACCAGTCCTTGCCCTTACGACTGGGGTCACCTGATCAGGATTCGGGCACTTGACAACTGGGCTGTATTTAGGATCGTTGGGGGTCATGTGATTTCCCCATTTGCAACCTTCCTACCTGGCTTCCAACAAGCAGTGTCAATGGGGAAGGCCGGGCTCACTTAACGACCGCTTGATTCATTTAATGACGTGACAAAAAAAAAAAGGCCCCCAAATCGGGTGTGACTTAATGACCGCCTCTCTTCGCCCCAGAGGTTCCAGTCCTGATTGTGGTTGTAAGCTGAGGCCTACCTATAATTTATTTCAGCTGGACAACGTACCTGCTCTAAAGGAACATAGGATACCGTCGCTTCATCGCTGTCCACGATCGTTTGTCCTGCGAAGACTACATCGACTGTACTGGTGTAGATCAACCTGGGGATCCTTTGCCGCTTGCAAACTGGGGGAGATAAAGAAAGGGGCCAGGTTGGGGGTTCAAATCACGCCAGGCGGCCCAAATGTTGTGGGAGGGCAAGAGGTTGAAGGAGCGAGCCACCGTCGCATCAAACCTGGAAGATAAGGGGGAGCTGAGCAGGGTTGACTTCAAAACCTTAAGTAAGGCAGAGCTGAGGAAAAGTATTGGGATGAGAGACCACAAGGAGATCTCTGGGCTGTCGGTTAATCTGAGAAGTGGAAAAACCACTGGGTGAGAAGCAGTGGAGGGATTCAAATTTTTTTACTACCAGTTCTGTGGGCGTGGCTTGGTGGGCATGGCAGGGGAAGGATACTGCAAAATCCCATTCCCTCCCCACCCAACTAACCTGCTTTCCAGCCCCGTTCTCCTGTGCAGGGCAACCAAAGGAGACCCAGCCGATCAGCTGAGACTCGGGAGGCAGAGAAGAGATGGCAGGGCCAGTTAGAGGTGGTATTTGCCGGTTCTCTGAACTACTCAAGATTTCCACTACCGGTTCTTCAGAACCGGTCAGAAGCAGAGGTGGGATTCAAAAATTTTAACAACCGGTTCTGTAAGCATGGCTTAGGTGGTGGGCGTGGCTTGGTGGTCATGTGACTGGGTGGACATGGCTTGGTGGTCATGTTATTGGCTGGATGTGGCCAACTCAACATCACTCACATTGAGGCACGCATCTCCTCGTCTGGCCTCTCGTGACTGTGGGGATGCTGCAACAGTCGTAAGTGTGAAAAATGGTCATAAGTCACTTTTTCCAGTGCCATTGTAACTTTGAATGGTCACTCCACAAAAGCAAAATACCAGCAAAGGAGGGGGAAAAAACTCCAGAGAAGTTCCTGAGACAGGAAGTCTAGTCCTGCCAAGAATGTACTAAGGGTTAATGGAGAGGCAGTTTCTGTAAGCAACACCAGAATGTTTCCTTCCTGCCTTCCTTACAGGATTAGTTCAGTAATTTCTTCTAACAACCGGTTCTCCAAACTGCTTAGAATGTTAGCAACCGGTTCTAGCGAATAGGTGCGAACCTATTCCACCCCTGGTCAGAACCTGCTGAATACCACTTCTGGCAAGAAGGTGAAGGGAAATTACTTTTGGCGAGGATAGGGATGCTTCTGGGATGTCCCC
Organism: Notechis scutatus; assembly: GCF_049901735.1. Classification (NCBI taxonomy): domain Eukaryota; kingdom Metazoa; phylum Chordata; class Lepidosauria; order Squamata; family Elapidae; genus Notechis; species Notechis scutatus. The sequence goes on along the minus strand of NC_142020.1, from coordinate 12,983,766 downwards.
AGGAGTTGGCCTTCAACTTGAAAGACATTTTGTTTTAACTGCGTTGCTGGAAAGAGGGGGAAATCATTGGTTGGCAGACTATTTGTGGGGGGAATAAAATTGTGGATACGGAAAGAAAAACTAGAAGAGTGGAGCCAATGTAGGCCAGCGTTTCTCAACCTTGACAATTTAACAATGTGTAGACTTCAACTCCCAGAATTCTTGCTGGCTAGGGAATTCTGGGAGTTGAAGTCCCACACACATCTTCGAGCTGCCATGGTTGAGAAAACACTGTGGTAGCCCATAAATGGAGATAGGACTTATTGTCCCAGAGAAAAGAGAAAGCATAAAACTCCAATTTGGAAAATGGGGTATGGCGCCACCAGGTGATCCCGAACAACAGATTTTTGGAAGCCTTGATTCAGCCCTGAAACCTGCCATTTTCTTTCCCTATTTTATGGGACAACATGACAAAAGTGTCAAGATTCCAGCAGTTACCTCCCATTTAAATCATGAGTCTCGAGCCAAACATCCAAAAGTAAACAGAATTTATTGGGAGTTAACATGCCGGCATGACCTGGGTGTAGCCAACTAAGACATATAATAATTCACTGTCACCCTTGACCCTGGTTTTCCCCCTCTGGGTGTATCATAATTCATATTCTCCAATGAAACACGAGAGCCAAGAGACACCAATCATATTCTCCAGTTAAGATTTTTGCACTGCAGAAACTTCAGTCGCCTGGTTACAATCTCTGGAAAACTGTATGGAATGCACTTTCGATTCCCAGCTGCCAGACTGCTCTTTCGAACCCCTTCCCCTCTCTTCCCTTCTGTTGGCAACTATAAAACAACCATAAAAAATGTTTTATGAGTTGACAACAAGAAGATTGTAGAGTTTTGTTCTCCAAAGCCTGAAGAAAATATCTCTGCACTGAAAACTCTGGGCAACAATACAATTGCACACTCTGTTGTGACTACAGAAGGATGTTAAGCGTGGGTTTCCTAGTACCCAAAAAAAAGTGACATCCCTCTCACCAGTCCCCAAATATAAGCTTCAATATAAGCCTGGTCTCCTCTTAGTAGTTCAATCCTGAATTTGGTTGGGTCAGCAAAAGTTGATCTGTTTTGGTTTGGATTTTTTTGGTCACCTACCATCATCACAACCACACACAAAACACCACTTAACACACCTTCAAGGACGATTCCGGTCCCTCCAATGTTGACCGACCGAATGCGCTTTTTGTGCAGCTAGGAGAAGAGGAAGAACATGTCACAACACAACACAGAAAAGGACTTGCTCTATTCCGGTGTTTCTTAACCTCCGCCCCTTTAAGACGGATGGACTTCAACTCCTTAGAATTCCCTGGGCAAGGGAATTCTGGGAGTTGAAGTGGACGCATCTTAAAGAGACTGACGTTGAGAAGCACCGCTCTATCCCCTTATTTATTTCCCGAGCAGTTACGGCAGAAGGTCCTGGAAATGCTTTTGAAATGTTGCATTTCTTTTTCATGGGCGGGTCAGATGTCCAGAGTTATTCGCTGACCTTGACTCCAAGGTCAGTCCCCGCTGTTAGAATTGCATACCTAATGCTCTTTCCTCCTCCTATTTTCCCAAGAAAAACAGCCCTGTGAGGTGGATTAGACTTGCGAGAGCATGATTGGCACAAAGTCATCCACTTGGCTTTCATGCCTATGGCAGGACTAGAACTCACCCTCTCCTGGTGATTGGACCAAAATCAACTAGCTGACTTTCATGCCCAAGGTGGGACTAGAATTCACTGCCTCCTGGGGATTGGCCCAAAGTTACTCAGCTGGTTTTTGTGCCTAAAGCAGGACTAGAACTCACGGTCACCTGGTGATTGGCCCAAAGTAACCTACCTGTTTTTTTGTGCCTAAAGCAGGACTAGAACTGACGGTCACCTGGTTTCAGAATAAACTTCTCATCTTCAAGAGAGCCTGCATCGTTTGCAAAACTCCGGAGCTAACGAAGGAAAATCAAACTGGACTCACTTGTTCTATGCCGGTCATCCCGTACGAGGCTGTGTGGATGAGACAATCCACACCTTCGCAGGCTGAATACAAGTCACTAAAGTTTCTCACGTCCGACTGTAAGGCAGGAGAAAACTTGTATGTGTGTCTCACTGGAGGAAAAGTCTTCATTTCCGCCCCCCCAGGTGACTCCAACTATAACTCCCAGAACCGTCTTTTTCAAATTGGCCGGGGAATTCAAAGTGATCCCTGGTTTGGGGGGCCAATTTATTTGAAGGACGGTCTTTTCTCCGTTTATATCTATCCAACCCACCAGAGCAAAGAAGTACGGATTGTCGGGGGTCCCCTATCTTAAGGAGCTCCATGTGGTGGGACCCAGAAGAAGGTCCTTACTCTGTGGTGATGTCCTCCCTGTGGAATATCATTCCCACAGAGAAAAAGAATTGGGTTCCATTTTGATACTATTTTGAAAGATCTGAAGACTTGGTTTGGCCAAGCAGCCTGGGGACCTCAAGAGAGGGACAGAGCCCATCAAGTGGATGGTTTGATTGTTGTCGCCAGTGTATGTGTTGGGGGAGAGAGGGAGGGAGAGACAGAGAGGAAGGGAGGGAGGGAGAGAAAAGAGAGAGGAGGGAGAGAGAGGGGGAGAGAGAGAGGGAAAGAGGGAGGGAGGGAGAGAGAGAAAGAGAGGGGGAGAGGGAGGGACAGAGAGGGAGGGAGAAAGAGGGAGAGACAGAGAGGGAGGGAGAGAAGGAGAGAGAGGGAGGGAGAGAGGGAGGAAGAGAAAGAGAGAGGAGAGGGAAAGAGGGAGGGAGGGAGAGAGAGAAAGAGAGGGGAGAGGGAGGGACAGAGAGGGAGGGAGAGAAAGAAAGAGAGAAAAAGAGGGAGGGAGAGAGAGAGAGAGGGAGGGAGGGAGAGAAAGAGAGAGAAAGAGGGAGAGAGGGAGGAAGAGAAAGAGAGAGAGAGGAGAGGGAAAGAGGGAGGGAGGGGGGGAGAGAGAGAAAGAGAGGGGAGAGGGAGGGAGAGAGAGGAAGGGAGAGAGGGAGGGAGAAAGAGAGGGAGAGAGAAAAAGAGGGAGGGAGAGAGGGAGGGAGAGACAGGGAGGGAGAGAAAGAGAAAGAGAGGGGGGGAGAGGGAGGAAGAGAAAGAGAGAGAGAGGAGAGGGAAAGAGGGAGGGAGGGAGGGAGAGAAAGAGAGGGGGAGGAGAGGGAGGGAGAGAGAGGAAGAGAGAGAGGGAGAGACAGAGAGGGAGGGAGAGAGGAGAGGGAGAGGGAGAGAGGGAGAGAGGGAGGGAGAGAAAGAGAGACAGAGAGAGATTCCTTGACTTACAACAATTCATTTAGCAACCAAAGTTCTAAGTGCGAATCCAGGTCATACATCCCTTCTCCCCCCACCCCCCCAGGCCTTCCTAACTTTGAACCGTTGTTAAACCGACAGTTGTAAGTCGAGGATTGCCTGCAAAGCTTCACCAAAATATCTTTGCTTTGGTGGGTTTTCTCTCCCCGTCCCAGGAGCAGAAAGGAGACCTACCCTGATCAATATGATTCCCTTTGGAAGGTCCCAGGTGGGCGGATTAAAATCGTACAAAATGACTTGGGTTCCTGATTTAGCCAGAGCGCAGCCGAGCGTAAAGCCCAGATAACTGGCGCCTCCGGTTATGACCGCCTTGTCGCTGACTTTCTTCGGAGGCAGCGTCAGGATTACGGGAGCGTTTTCGACCAATTTGGCATCCTCCTTGTTGCACTTGTAGAACCGGCTGGGTTTCTGGCTTTCTCTAGGTTTCTCCGTTCCAGGCTGGGAAGATGATGGAGGAGCCCCCAAATCTCCATCCAGAGGAACGAAGGGACACCTGTTCCTCACCTGCTTCAGGTGTAAGAAGAGGAATCCGATGTCATTTTATCATGAAAGGAGAAGGTGTGTAACTCAGGTTGAAAGGAGGGGTCCGTGGTGAGGGAGGGGAAAGGAGGGAATGGGAGGAAGAGAGCAGGAGAGGGAAAGAGGGGAGGGAGAGAAAAAGAGGAGGAAAGAGAGAGGGAGGGAGGAGAGAAAGAAGGAGGTGAAGGGAAGGGAAGGAGAGATAGAGAGAGGGAAAGAGGGGAAGGAGAGAGAGAAGGAGAAGGAGAAAGAGGGAGAGAGAGAGAGAATGAGAGAGGAAAGGAGAGAGAGAGAGGGATAGGGAAAGGGGAGGGAGAGGGGAAGGGAGAGATGAATGAGGAAAAGAAGAGAGAGGGAAGGAGAAAGGAAAGGGAGCGAGGGGAAGAGAGAGGGGAAGTGAGAGAAAGAGGAAAGTGAAGTGAGGGAGAGAAGGGTAGGAAAAGAGGGGAAGGAGAGAAGGAGGGAGAGAAAAGGTGGGAGAGGGAGAGAAGAAGGAGGGATAGAGAAAGGGAAGGAGGGGGAGCGAGGAAAGGGAAAGAGGGGAAGAGAGAGGGAAGTGAGAGAAAGGAAAGTGAAGTGAGGGAGAGAAGGGTAGGAAAAGAGGGGAAGGAGAGAAGGAGGGTGAGAAAAGGTGGGAGAGGGGGTAAGAAGGAAGGATAGAGAAAGGGGAGGGAAGGGAGAGATGAATGGAAAAGAAGAGAGAGGGAAGAAGGGAGCGAGGAAAGGGAGCAAGGGAAGAGAGAGGGTGAGTGAGAGAAAGAGGAAAGTGAAGTGAGGGAGAGAAGGGTAGGAAAAGAGGGGAAGGAGAGGAGGAGGGTGAGAAAAGGTGGGAGAGGGAGAGAGAAGGAGGGATAGAGAAAGGGAAGGAGGGGGCGAGGAAAGGAAAGAGGGGAAGAGAGAGGAGAAGTGAGAGAAAGGAAAGTGAAGTGAGGGAGAGAAGGGTAGGAAAAGAGGGGAAGGAGAGGAGGAGGGTGAGAAAAGGTGGGAGAGGGAGAGAGAAGGAGGGATAGAGAAAGGGAAGGAGGGGGGCGAGGAAAGGGAAAGAGGGAAGAGAGAGGAGAAGTGAGAGAAAGGAAAGTGAAGTGAGGGAGAGAAGGGTAGGAAAGAGGGAAGGAGAGGAGGAGGGTGAGAAAAGGTGGGGGAGGGGGTAAGAAGGAAGGATAGGGAAAGGGGAGGGAAGGGGGAGGGGAAGGGAGTGAGGGGAAGAGAGAGGGGAGGAAGAGGAAGAGGAAGGGGAAGGGAGGGAGAGACGGGTAGGAAAAGGGGAAGGAGAGAAGGAGGGTGAGAAAAGGTGGGAGAGGGGTAAGAAGGAAGGATAGAGAAAGGGGAGGGAAGGGAGAGATGAATGTGGAAAAGAAGAGAGAGGGAAGAAGGGGGAGCGAGGAAAGGAGCAAGGGGAAGAGAGAGGGTGAGTGAGAGAAAGAGGAAAGTGAAGTGAGGGAGAGAAGGGTAGGAAAAGAGGGGAAGGAGAGGAGGAGGGTGAGAAAAGGTGGGAGAGGGAGAGAGAAGGAGGGATAGAGAAAGGGAAGGAGGGGGGCGAGGAAAGGGAAAGAGGGGAAGAGAGGAGAAGTGAGAGAAAGAAGAAAGTGAAGTGAGGGAGAGAAGGGTAGGAAAAGAGGGGAAGGAGAGAAGGAGGGAGAGAAAAAGTGGGAGAGGGGGTAAGAAGGAAGGATAGGGAAAGGGGAGGGAAGGGGAGGGGAAGGGAGTGAGGGGAAGAGAGAGGGGAGGAAGAGGAAGGGGAAGGGAGGGAGAGACGGGTAGGAAAAGGGGAAGGAGAGAAGGAGGGAGATAGAAAGAGAAGGAGAGGGAGTGAAGGAGATGGAGAAAGAGGGAGGGAGTGAAAGGGAGGGAGAGAGAGGGAGGGACGGGGGAGGAAGCGGAGGGGAGGGGAGGAAGAGAGGAAGAGAGGGAGAGGGGAAAGGAGAGAAGGAAAGGGGGAGGGAGGAAGAAAAAGACCCTGATTTCTCCCTTTAACGAACGAACCGTCCGCGGGGGGAAATCTGACCTGGGCAGTTTCAATTTCCCCAGGGCGGGGGAGTGAAGCCGGGCGCCCCCTCCCCAAATTGGGCACCGGGAGGGCGATCAGCTCCAGCCGCCTCTCTTCTGCCCTCGGGGCGGCGGAGACCCCCGGCGGGTCAGAGGATCCCCCCTCCCGCCGAGCCATGCAGGGCAGCGGGGGTGGTCGTGGGGCGGCGCCCCTTTAACGCACGCCCAGCTGGCTCAGGGTCCGGCCCGTATATATCGGATCAGAAGCGCACTCAAAAAAAGAAGAAGAAGCGAGGCTCTCTCTTCTCTATCAGAAATGGTGTAGGGTCTCCTGCTTGGGCAGGGGGTTGGACTAGATGACCTACAAGGTCCCTTCCAACTCTGATTATCTGTTATCTGTTAATTTTTGGAAAATGATATTTACTCACATCAGTTCTCCACTCACATAAACTAGGGAATGACTCAGAGGTGGTATTCAGCAGGTTCCGACCACTTCTAGAGAACCGGAAACAGAAATTTTGAGTAGTTTGGAGAACCAGCAAATACCACCTCTGACTGGACATTTTACAGTATCTTTCCCCTGCCACACCCGCCAAGCTACGCCCACAGAACTGGTAATAAAAAAATGTTGAATCCCATTACTGGGGTGACCCTAACTGTTCGAGAACATGTATTTTCTTTACAGGAATGTTATTATCCACTATTAACGTACTATAATGTGTCAGTATTATTTTATTTTTTTAATATATTGTAAATAGTGATGTCTCTTGTTGGTCTATATAAAGTTATATTCTTCTTCTTTTTCTTCTCCTTCCATGGTGATTATAAAACCGTAATCCAAGTTACTAATCCACTTGAGCAACCTTAATCAAAGTTAATGGTCCAATTTTGAGGGCTGGGCAGGGAACCTTCCAGAGGCAAGTCCCCGATTCTCTGTCCTCCAATTAGTTCTCCAATTCTGTCTTCCAACACATACACACACGCACACACAGCCACACATATATCATACTGCAGTATAAACCAGTGTTTTTCAGCCTCCAGAATGTGAAGACGGACGGACTGTGGCTGGTTAGGGAATTCTGAGAGTTGAAGTCTACACAACTTCCAAATTCCTGAGGTTGAGAAGCATGGCTTGTATCATTCCGGCTGGATCCCTGGGTAAACCCAGGATCTGTTGGGATGAGGATGGGCGTGCAACAATCCACAATCTGTTGCCATGATTTTGGAGGAGAGAGGGCTGTCCTCATGAGAGAGAGAATGGGAGGGAGGGAGAGGGGAGAGAGAAAAGGGATGGAGGGAGGGGGAAGAGAGAGGGAGGGAAGGAGAAAGGGGGGAGAGAGAGAGAAAGAGGGAGAGGGAAAGAGAAAGGGAGGGGAGAGGGGGAGGGAGGGGGAGGGAGAGAAAGAGAGGGAGGGGGAAAGGGGGAGAGGGAGGGAGAGAGAAAAGAGGGAGGGAGAGAGGGAAAGAAAGAGGGAGAGGGAGAGAGAAAGAGAGGGAGGGGAGAGAGAAAGAGAGGGGAGGGAGGGGGAAAGGGAGAGGGAGAAAGAGGGAGGGAGGAGAGAGGGAAAGAAGGAGGGAGGGGGAGAGAAAGAAGGAGGAGGGAGGGAGGAAGAGAGGGAAGAGAGGGAGAGAAAGGGAGAGAAAGAGATAGAGAGATGGGGAGAGAGAGAGAAAAGAAAAAACCATTGGCAAAACCATAAGGATTTTGTACCACATTTGTACTGGTTTATTTTTAAGCTTAGAAATCATTACATTTATTGAAAGAGAAAGAGCTTGGACTAGAAGATCTCAATGGGCCTTTCCAGCTCTTTTATTCTGTGAAATCTCATGGTAGTGGTTAAAAACTGAGGCTGTTTCTGCCCAGGGGAGCTAATCCTCAGAGGCCTTTTGATCCAGGAATTTTCAAAGCTGTCCCCAGGTGGTCACAGGCCTTTGAACTCCCAGTCGAATTATTCAGCTCCCCTACGCCTGGGGTCCTCAACGTCTGGGGCAGCAGCCCACTACCGGGGGCCGCAGCCTGTTTGGAACAGGGCCGTGCAGGTGGCGGTCAAGTCTGTGTGAACGTGCGAAGCTCCCCTCGTGCGAGTTGGCGGCCATTTGCCCTTGCGTGCGAAGCTCCCCTCACCCGAGCGGCAGCCATTTTGCGTTCACACAAATGGAGCTGTCAATTCATCAAATATTTCTCTGATCCTTTTAGAGTTGCCAACAGAAAGGGAGAGGGGAGCAGTGCAGCTGCTTGCAAAACTGCATTCCATAAATGTTTTCAAAGATAGTTTCCAGGTGATTGAAGTTTCTGCCGCACAAAATTCTAACTGGAGTGTATGATGGATGACTCTTGGCTATGGATGTGTCCCATTGGAGAATATGAATTACGATACACCCAGAGGGATGGGGGGAAACCAGGGTCAAGGGTGACAATGAATAATGTGTCCCAGAGTTGGCTACACCCAGGAAGTGCCGACATGTTTACTCCTAATAAATCTTCTTTAAGCTTTGGAAGTTGGCTAGAGACTCATGATTTAAATGGGAGTAGCTGCCAGTATCCTGATAGGAGCTGCATGCGCTTGCGTGGGCCCCCTACCATTCGCAAGGAATTATCCCCTCTTCCCATCCCCAGCCGGGCTGCCAATCCAGAAAGTTTGTGGGATCACTGCCTGACACACAATAAATAACATTGGGTCTTAGCTCAAAGGCAAGACTCAACTTCCAAGCCAGACTAATAAATAATTATCGATAGAAGCAGGGGTGGGATTTTACTGGTCCTCACCTATTCTCTGGAACCGGTTGTTAACTTTCTAAGCAGTTCGAAGAACCAATTGTGGGAAAGAAAAGTCCTTTTGTTTTTTTTCTACCCTTCTTACATTCTTGGCAGTATGCCTAGACTTAATGTCTCCAAAGTAGGTTCTTTTTTTTCCTTTGCTGGTACTTTCTTAAAGGGGAAGGGTTGTTTTAAGCTTTTTACACTGCTGTTGGGAGGAAATATTTCCCCGTTGGAGTTAGCACTTTGGAGAAATAATTGAATAACGAAGAAAGAAACCAGAAAGAAGCTTTTAATGACAAGGAAACAAGATGAGTGACATTCAGCAAGGCTTCGTGGCTAGCTAGAAAGATTGACATTCAAACGTGAGTTTACATACCCTTTTTGAGTTTTGGTCTAAAACTGGTGACCATTCAAAGTTGCAATGGCACTGAAACAAGAGACTTATGACCATTTTTCACACTTACGACCGTTGCAGCATCCCCACTGTCATGAGAGGCCAGGCGAGGAGAAGCGCCCCTTGATGTGAGTGACGTTGAGTTGGCCACGCCCATCCAGTCACATGACCAGCAAGCTGAGCTTGGTGGTTTTCTTGGTTCCCTGAACCAAGCCATTTACAGGTAGTCCTTTGACTTACAACCATTCATTTAATGACTGTTTGAAGATAGAGTGACTTATAAGCAGTTTGCAAACTTAACATTGTTGCAGCGTCCTCAAAAAAGATCAACACTCTTGGCAACTGGCATGTTTGTGATAGTTGTAGCATCCCAGGGTCATTTGATCACCTGCAACCTTCCCAGCCAGGTTCACTTAACAACCAGGTGATTCCCTTAACAACGGCAGCAATTTGATTAACAACTGTGGCAACAAAAGGGGGTAAAATGGAGTAAAGCTCACTTAACAACTGTCTTGCTTAGCGACAGGAAGTTTGGGCTTGGTTGTGGTCGTAAGTTGCGGACTACCTGTGTTCCCCATAGGCAAAAAAGGTTTCTGAAAACTGCTCAATGGGAAATAAAAACCCCTAACATAAAAAGAAACAATATGAAGATGAAAAATATGAAGGTAAACCTCCAGGTGGCCTCAGTGACTCTCAGAGAGAGTGCTAACGACCAGATGACTGCAAGAAATAGAAATCCTCCCACCATTCACTCGGAATAGAAGAAGCTTCTCGGATGAGAAGCGAAAGGTCTTCAAGGAAAAACAAAGAGAGTCCAGTTGTCTTTTGGGAGGGGGGGAACCCACCTTTGGGCCAAGCCTGAATATTAGGGGGAGGGACTTCCTTTGTCTTCGTGTATAGATTTTCTTCGGAGATAATCGTCCACCACTTCAGCCAAGGAATATTTCTTGGGATGAAAGCCCAGCTGCTTCCTTGCTTTGTCTATCCGAAAAGTGTTGGTAAAAAGGATGTGTCCCACCTAAGGAAGGAAACACACAATGACATCAACGTGGTTGGTTCAATTCGTGGTTGATGGGGATGCTGCCATGCTTGTAAGTGTGAAAAATGGCCTTTTTTTTAGTGCCGTTGTAAGTTCAAACAGTCACTAAATGGATGGACTACTTGTGCAGTCAGCTGGCTAGGCAACTAGAAGCTTCAGGCAAGATTTGTCGAGATGGCGTAATTCCTTAGAAAAAAGAAAGGCTAATCTTCTGCCACGGTGAATGAAGAAAATACTTATCTTGGATGCTAGTTTGCAGTTGGTACACGTAGAACAGCCTAGGGCTTGGGATTAGGACTGTATTTGTAAAAGTTTTGTGGTGTCACAAAACCGTCCTGTGGTTCCTATTCTGAGCAACAACAAAGGTGTTGCAAAGGTTTCAACCTTGTAAGAGGAAAGCTGTTTTAAGAGGAAAGCTCCAAATCAGGAAGGCCCTTTTTTCAAACTAATTAATTTCATTAAAAGCTTCAGACTTCATGAGTTGCAGTGAGATGCAGACAGTAATGTAGGGTTTAAACTGGGGCTGTCTTGAACCAGAGTTTCTTCCTATTATTCTGGATTACCATGCCATCAGTCCATTAAAGTTGGTTGATGGGACCTCTTGTTTTCCAGAAGGAAAATAAACTAGACTAAATTTAGAATAGAATAGGATAGAATAAAATTGAATAAGAATTAGAGTAAAGTAGAATAAAATTAAAATTAGAATAGAGTAGGCTAGGCTAGACTTAGACTTAATAGAGTAGAGTAGAATAGAATAAGAAGTAGAGTAGAGTAGAGTAGAATAGAGTAATATAAGAATTAGACTAGAATTAGTCTAGACTAGAATTAAAAAGAATAGAATAGAGTAAGAATTAAAGTAGAGTAGAATTGAATAATATTAGAATTATACTAGAATTAGACAAGACTAGAATTAGAATTAAAAAGAATGAGAATAGAGTAAGAATTAAAGTAAGTAGAATAATATTAGTTATACTAGAATGAGGATGCCGCCATGCTTGTAAGTGTGAAAAATGGTCTTTTTTTAGTGCCGTTGTAAGTTCAAACAGTCACTAAATGGATGGACTGCTTGTGCAGTCAGCTGGCTAGGCAACTAGAAGCTTCAGGCAAGATTTGTCGAGATGGCGTAATTCCTTAGAAAAAAGAAAGGCTAATCTTCTGCCAAGGTGAATGAAGAAAATATTTATGTTGGATGCTAGTTTGCAGTTGGTACACGTAGAACAGCCTAGGGCTTGGGATTAGGACTGTATTTGTAAAAGTTTTGTGGTGTCACAAAACCGTCCTGTGGTTCCTATTCTGAGCAACAACAAAGGTGTTGCAAAGGTTTCAACCTTGTAAGAGGAAAGCTGTTGTAAGAGGAAAGCTCCAAATCAGGAAGGCCCTTTTTTCAAACTAATTAATTTCATTAAAAGCTTCAGACTTCATGAGTTGCAGTGAGATGCAGACAGTATTGTAGGGTTTAAACTGGGGCTGTCTTGAACCAGAGTTTCTTCCTATTATTCTGGATTACCATGCCATCAGTCCATTAAAGTTGGTTGATAGGACCTCTTGTTTTCCAGAAGGAGAATAGACTAGACTAGACTTAGAATAGAATAGGATAGGATAAAATAGAATAAGAATTAGAGTAAAGTAGAATAAAATTAACACTAGAATAGAGTAGGCTAGGCTAGACTTAGACTTAATAGAGTAGAGTAGAATAGAATAAGAATTAGAGTAGAGAGTAGAGTAGAATTAGTCTATAGAATTAAAAAGAATTAAAAGAATAGAATAGATAAAGTAAGAATTAGACTAGAATTAGAATCTAGAATAGACTAGAATTAAAAAGAATTAGAATAGAATGAGTAAGAATTAAAGTAGAGTAGAATTGAATAATATTAGAATTATACTAGAATTAGACAAGACTAGAATTAGAATTAAAAAGAATAGAATAGAGTAAGAATTAAAGTAGAGTAGAATAATATTAGAATTATACTAGAATTAGACAAGACTAGAATTAAAATTAGAAAGAATAGAATAATAATTAGAGTAGAGTAGAATAATATTAGAATTAGAATTAGACTAGACTAGAGTTAGAAAGAATAGAATAAAATAGAACAGAACAGAATAGAATTAGTCCTCAACTTACAACCAACCCCCCCAAAAGAGGACTTACAACCTGGATTCAAAGCTGTGGCAGTTGAGAGTCCCCACTGCAGTCACAGTCACGTGACTGACCCATTTTACAACCTCCATTACATACAGCTGTAATAAGCAGACTCCCTCACTGTTGTTTGTCAAAGACTCCCTGTGGCATCCTCTCCTTTGAACAGCCATTATCCCAAACTCGGAAGCTTCCTCTCAAAGACAGGTTTGCACCCTTGTGTTAAGTACCCCAGTTGGAAGAAAGAAAGGAGTTAGTGATGTCTGCTCACATCCCAGTTACTTCTTTATGGTTGCTAATGGAGGCCTTTGAACTCTGGTGCTGGAGGAGAAGTCCCTTGGACTGCAAGGCCATCCAACTGGTCGGTCCTTAGAGATCAACCCTGGCTGCTCTTTAGAAGGCCAGATCCTGAAGATGAAACTCAAATACTTTGGCCACCTCATGAGAAGGAAGGACTCCCTGGAGAAGAGCCCAATGCTGGGAACGATGGAGGGCAAAAGAAGGGGACAGCAGAGAAGGAGGGGGCTGGATGGAGTCATGGAAGCAGTCGGCATGAGCTTCAATGGACTCAAGAAGATGGTAGAGGACAGGAAGGCCTGGAGGAACATTGTCCATGGGGTCACGATGGGTTGGACACAACTTCGCAACTAGCAACAACAGCAACAACAACAAAGCATAAGCAGAAAAGTTGCACGTTGTTTGTTTACCTCTCTTTTGGTCAGGAATGGTATGAAATTAAATATGGGGTGAAGAAGCCAGTAGAGGTATTCCAACAAGGTAACTGTAGGAGAAAGAAGATTCAACACTTAAGGGGGAGAAAAATACAAGGGATCTGTGAATCAATCCAGATTTAAGAACATGTGGAAATGAACCCAGTATGACAATTCACATCCTGGCCAGTGTCTCTTTTCATTTTACCATCAGGCCGAAGACACAGAAGTATAACCAGCTGGACAAACAGGTTTAAAAACATCTTCTAGCCATGGGCTGTCAGGCTCCTAAACACAATATAGCACCACAAACAGATTTAATATGATGATCTTCACTGGTGCCAGTTAGTGTGTAATGTGTGTATACCATGACATAAGATCATACACCAGATTAATATACATGTTGCACAGAATATGATGTACATATGGAATAATATGACTATTTTTTCCCTAAATACTTGTAGAATGGAGTGGAGTGGAGTGGAGTGGAATGGATAAAGTGGAGTGGAGTGGAGTGGAGTGGAGTGGAGTGAGAGAGTAGAGTAGAGTAGAGTAGAATAGAATAGAATAGAATAGAATAGAATAGAATAGAATAGAATAGAATAGAATTCTTTATTGGCCAAGTGTGATTGGACACACAAGGAATTTGTCTTTGGTGCAAATGCTCTCAGTGTACATGAGAAAAAATAAAATACATTCATCAAGAATCATAAGATACAACGCTTAGTGATAGTCATAGGTTACTATAAGCAATCAAATCATACATAGGTTACTACGACACAATCAAAACATACTAGGAAACAAATAAAACAATATAAATTGTAAAAATACAAGCAACACGGTTATATAAGGTTATATAAGGTTAATAACATGGTTATATAAGGATTACTCATGTTGTATTGTATTCTTGTATGTACTGCACCAGTGGAGGGGTTCTAATTTTTTTAACTACTGGTTCTGTGGGTGTGGCTTGGTGGGCGTGGCAGGGGAAGGATACTCTAAAATCTCCAGTCAGAGGTGGGATTTGCCGGTTCTCTGAACTACTCAAAATTTCTACTACCAGTTCTCCAGAACTGGTCAGAAGCGGCTGAATACCCACCTCTGGACTGCACCAGTAGAGGCTATGATGTTCAACGACAATAAAGGCGTTGATCTTTGAATAGATCAGTCTGCCCATGGTGACTCAAGGAGGCTTACAGAATATTAGAAAAAATGTTTCAAACCATAAAACTGATTTTTAAAAAATCAATTAAATATAACAATAAAATCATAATAAAATCACCTCCTGCCCCCGCCGCCCTGCCCCAATGAGTTAGTAAGTACTAAGTTAGTAACCCAGTTGTTAAGTGAATCTTGGTTCCCCAAGTGTCAGAAGGTCCCGAAAGGGCATTATGTGACCCCTGGGATGCTGCAACCGTTGTAAGTATGAATCAGTTGCCAAACATCTGAACATTGATCACAAGAGGAGAGGGAAATGCTACAAAGGTTGTAAGTGTGGGAAAAGTCCCTTTTTTCAAGTGTTGTAACTTTGAACGGCCACTAAATGAACTCTTGTAAGTTGTACAGGTGTATAGGCTACAGGTGATCCTTGACTTAACAACAGTTTATTTAGTGACCAAAGTCACAACGGCACTGAAAAAAAGTGACGTATGACCATTTTTCACACTGACGACCATTCGGCATCCTTGTGGTCACATGATCAAAATTTGGCCCCTTGGTAACTGATTCATATTTACGACGATTGTTGCAGTGTCCAGGAGTCACGTGATCCCCTTTTGCGACCTTTTGATGAGCAAAGTCAAAGGGGAAGCCAGATTCACTTAACAACTGGGTTACTAACATAACAACTGCAAGTGACTCACTTAACAACAGTGGCAAGAAACTGTCCTTCCTAGCAACAGAAATTTTGGGCTCAGTTGCGTTTGTACGTCGAGAGCTGCCTGGATTCATTGATTTATGAATCAAAGAATCTCAATGTCCCTGGAGATTTCCTAGACATGATAGGTCGAAGGAGGCTAAAGCTTCAAAATGAAATATTCTAATTACCTGTGACTTTCAAACAATACCCAGGCAGAACCAGTCTTGGCTTCGGATGACCCAGCTTTTCATACTGTAAGGGACAGAAAAGAAATATGTCTCAAAAAAAGAAAAGGTGTTTTCCACGCCATGACGAATTAAAGGTGAATACGAAATGAGATTCACCTCCTTACTTCAGAAGAATCGCGTAGCCACTTTTCCAAATAACAAACTTTCCTAAAAGGTAGAAGCTTCTGTGAGCTCCCTTCATTAGGTGTATAGGGGGCCTAGGTGGGTGGGATTCAGCCGGTTCGAAACGGTTCAGATGAACTGGTAGTTCCGGTGATTAGTTGGCCCCACTGCGTTTATGAGCCAAAAACGGGTGGTTTTCAAATGGGTGCACACTCACCGAACCAGTTGTTACACCAGTTGAATCCCACCCCTGGGCCTGGACCCCTAATTTTCTGCCACTGCAGGCTAACTTAGCTCTCTTCCTACAGTGTCGATTGGGAGCTAGAGATTCTCAAGTCAGCAATGTTAGTTTTGAAATCTTTAGTGTCCTCTGAGCTTGGGTGCTTGCTTGCAGATATTATGCATCTTAGAGTGAGCGTGGGGTTTGTCCACTATTTACTTACAGTAGCTTGTCTTGCCAGTACTGGTGGGTTGTGTAGGTTTTTCCTTGGTAATTCCTTGATTAGGGTATTGTTTTCTGCTTGATGGTTTCCCTGGTGTTAATCCCTGCTTATCTGACAGCTGGAGAGGATATGTTCTGTTTCTTGTTTCCTTCTACATTTTTTAATTGTCTCTTCTGAACAGTGTGTATACATGGTTTCCCTCTAAGTGTCCGTCGATGGCTGATTTGTCTGAATGCCAAACTTCCTGGAATTCCCTAATGTTTCTGGAATTAGCTCGGTCTAAGATGCTGCCATCTCAGATTGCTTAATTTTAAAGCAGATGGGCAAATTCAGCCACAGCTTCAATCTAGTTTCAACTAGATTGCAACTACATAGCCAAAAAGGCATTAAGAGTTGTTAACCTAATCCTACGTAGCTTCTTCTCTGGTAATATCACACTACTAACCAGAGCATACAAAACATTTGCTAGACCAATACTCGAATACAGTTCATCAGTCTGGAACCCACATTACGTATCTGATATTAGCACAATTGAGAAAGTCCAGAAATATTTCACAAGAAGAGTTCTCCACTCCTCTACTCGTTGTAGAATACCTTATGCCACCAGACTTGAAATTCTAGAACTAGAAAACCTTGAATTACGCCGTCTTCGGTCTGACTTAAGCATGGTATATAAAATCATACATTGCAATGTCCTACCTGTCAGTGAATACTTCAGCTTCAACCATAACAACACAAGAGCACACAATAGATACAAACTCAAAGTAAACCGCACCAAACTTAATTGCAGGAAATACGACTTCAGCAATAGAGTGGTCAATGTCTGGAATACTCTACCCGACTCTGTAGTTTCTTCCCCAAACCCCAAAAACTTTAACCTTAGACTGTCTACTATTGACCTCACCCCTTTCCTAAGAGGTCTGTAGGGGGCGTGCATAAGCGCACCAACGTGCCTACCGTCCCTGTCCTATTGTTTCTCTTATTCTTTTATTTTTCTTATATGTACCCATTTCATGTATTCATAACTATGTATACACTTATACTTATTTTCTTGTAAACAATTGGCAAATCAAATAAATAAATAAATAAAATAAATAAATAGTTTCAACACCTGTGAACAATCAACCAAGCTCAGAGAATACCACGGAGACTACAGCTCAGTGATACTCCCTTCCACTGGAAAGTTGGTTGCATCAATAACCACCTGCCTCTTAATAGCACAAGAGGCACAGAGTAAACCTGTTAAATGGTGAAATGGCAAGAAAGCATGGCTGGCTGGGGAATTCTGGGAGTTGAAGTCCACAAGTCTTAAGGTTGCCAAGTTGGAGACCCCTGCTATAGAATAAACCTGAAGATCTGGCCTATTCTCCAAAGATTTCCTGAAGCAAGAAAAAGGTCTTACCAGAACTGATATCCATTTGAAAAAATTGATCTTTTCTCCATCATTTATAAAATAGGCTTGACCACTCTGGAGAAAAATAAACAGAAGGAATAAGAGAACAGGAAAACATAAAAAGTTCCCCAGGGCAGGTGCCATTGCCAATTTGGTCAAAATGGACCCAACATGAAATCTGAAATGGACTACGTACGGCAATGAAATTTCTCTCTGCTGTTAGAGCTCTTCGGGCAAGGAGGTAGGCTTGAGTTAAATTATAAATATGAACCCAGTTTGTCCATGTGCCCGTGGTATCCAAGGTGACGTACAGTAAATAGTCCTGGATAATTTTCTATGGAAAAGAAACCGGAAAAATTCATCCAATATTTTAGTGTGGGATGAAATGCAATTAAGAAAGAAAGAGGAGGAGGAGGAGGAGTGGGGGGAGGAGGGGGAGGCATGGGAGGAGGAGGAGGAAGAGACACCCGGGATACTGTGACCGTCATAAATAGGAGTCAGTTGCCAAGCGTCTGAATTTAAACCGCGTTCAAAGTTCAGAAAAGCAACACTTACAATGAAACGGGAAATGTGTTTGTTGTCTCCTGGACCGTAGATTCCTGGCGGGCGAAGGGCACACGTTCGCAGCGTCTCCCCGTCTACAAAATAAAATGAAATCATTCCGTGGAATTTCTGCTGGGGAAAACCCTGGGGAAAAAAGAGCTTGTCAAGGCTCCAGTATCCCCCCCATTTAAATCATGAGCCTCTAGCCAGATTTTTCAGAGCTTAAAGAAGGAGGAGTGAACATGCCGGCACTGCCTGGGTGCAGCCGACTCTGAGACACATCAGTCATTGTCACCCTTGACCCTGGTTTTCCCCCCACCCACCCTGGGTGTATCATCATTCATATTCTCCAATGGGACACATCCATAGCCAAGAGTCATCAGTCATGCTCTCCAGTTGTAATTTTGTGCGCCACAAACTTCAGTCGCCTAGAAATTATCTATGAAAGCATTTAAGGAATGCACTACTTCTCCCCTTCCCTTTCTGCTGGTAACTCTTAAAAAACCAGAGGAATATTTTATGAGTTGACAGAGTCATTGAGCAAGCACAAAACACAGCTTCGGTTTCATGGCTTTTCCCCCATCCCACTTGAATTATCGTACAGGTCATCTTTGTTTAGCCATTGCCTTGTTTAGCAACCGTGTGTAGTTATGACAGCCATGAAAATTCACTGGTGACCCATCGTTGCATTTGCAAGCTTCCTAGCTATGTCGAGCAAAAGGGAAGCTGAAATCAGATCATCGCGTTGCACTGACTCTCTTAGTGGCCACTTCACTTAACGACCAAGTGGCTGGTCCTAATTGTGGTCGCTAAACAAGGACATCCTGTATAAACCAAGTACAGTAGATATCTCACAAGAGGGAAGGAAAGTATTGCAAATTCTCTTCCCGTATAGGTATTACTCAACTTATGACCACAACCAAGCTCCAAAAGATCTGTAGCTAAGCGAGACAGGTTGCAAAACCCACTTAGCAAATGTCCCACTAGCAACAAAAATATCAGTTCAATTGTAGTTTTAAATCAAGGACTAACTGTACAGTCCTTTTCTGTTCTGGTTTGGGGAGAACTATCAGCCAGACAGAGTCCCCTTTTCATAATGTTTTTGTAAGTTGCCCAAAGTCACTGAAAGTGAGTGGGTGGCCATATAAATCTTCCAAATAAATACATAAATAAAATGTGGGGGTTTTTTTTCATAATGTTTTTCCTTAAATGTTTTTCAAGGTCCCGTCAGCCTGGAAAAGGAAGGAAGGAAGGAAGGAAGGAAGGAAGGAAGGAAGGAAGGAAGGAAGGAAGGAAGGAAGGAAGGAAGGAAGGAAGGAAGGAAGGAAGGAAGGAAAACTGCTTCAAACCTACCCTGAAGTGGGGCTCCATTGGCAGCTAGAATCATCTGCTCTGCAATTGTTTTGGATTTAGAATAATTGTCAGGTTGCTACAAGAGAGACAACACCTTTATTTATATTTATGTCTATGTCTATATTTAGATTATGATGATATGATGATTACGATTAAAGGTTTTTAAAATCTTAATATAAAATACAAATAGAAATAAAGACAATGGAATCCCCCAACTGATGTCTAATTCGTGAAATTCGAGAATTGCATTGCAAAATTCGCAGAAGGGTGAACGTTGTAGGACAATTGAATTCTGCTTCGAGGATGAATAAGAGTTGGCTGAATTAGGGAAATCAAAGCATTGCAAATCCTACGGCTGTGAAACTAGACCAGGAAATCTACCTATCTCCGGTGGGTGGGGAAGCAAAGGCAAAACATTTCTCTATTGTTTAGTTTGAGAGATGTCAATGTCTAAAGGTGAAATCAGATAAATTGTGGTTAACATGCAAAGTCCTCTAAATTCAATATGTTTCTCACCCAGTAGTGGGATTCAAATTTTTTTACTACCGGTTTCTGTGGGCGTGGCTTGGTGGGCATGGCAGGGGAAGGAGACTGTCCAATGTCCAGTCAGAGGTGGTGTTTGCCGGTTTTCCGAACTACTCAAAATTTCCACTACTGGTTCTCCAGAACTGGTTGGAACCTGCTGAATGCCACCTTTGTTCTCACCCAAATATACCTTTTCAAGTGGATAATACGGCAATGTTTCATCTCCATCTTCAATTGGATCCCCTCCAAATATAACAGTCATTGAACTGCCATAGATCAATTTGGAAATGTTTCTTGATTTGCAAACTGCGGAGAAACAATGCATTACACCAGTGTTTTTGAACTTTAGCGATTTGAAGATTTGTGGACTTCAGCTCCCAGAATTCCCCAGCCACATGCCTTAAGATGGGTGGGCTTCAACCCCCAGAATTCCCCAGCCACCATACATTAAGATTCCCCCTACTGGCTGGGGAATTCTGGGAATTGAAGTTTTCATGCATCTTAAAGTTGCTGTGGTTGAGATACACCAGTCTAATATATCCATATTATGTTATTGGCCTCTCATGAGTTCTTGGAGGAAAGGTAAGCCACAAATACTTTTAAAAATATAAGAAATAAAGCCAAGTACAGAACAACAAACCAGGATTAACATCCACTATGTTTTTTCCCTGCAGAATGTAGTCTTGTAGTAGGCTACTGAGTTTTCCAGAAATGAGAATGCTTCCGTTGTATCGGCATAAATGAGAAAAATGAACTGAGGCATACCATCAATGATAACCTTTGTTCCTCCCACGTTGATGGAGTCAATCTCTTTTATCTTTTTGAGCTTAGAAGCAATAGGACAGAAGAAAAAAAAATCAGAAGAATTATGAGGTTTTATTTAGGTCACAATCAATTTTGCAGCTACTAAGATTGTTGGACGAGCAGGGACAAAAACAGCGGGGAAATGATTGAAGTCTGGGAAACAGGCACCTCGTCAGTCAACAGGAGTTCTGATTTACTACCAATCTATCAAGTAATTAGAAGGCGAGGACTGGGCAGCACAAGCACATGACAGCTAATGACTTAAAACCTAGCCATCAACACAACCCAATCAACATTTAAAACACCATATACACCAGGCATTGTAAATACCACACACAGAACAACACACACTCTGCTAGAGAGAAGTTCCCTGAAGAAGGGCTCCAGCATGAGTCTGAAAGGGTCTGCTGCTTGGGTGGGGGGTTGGACTAGACCAGTGGTTGCCAACCAGTGGGCCGGGGACCACTGGTGGTCCGCAAAAATTTTTGGGTGGTCCGCAGAGAAATGTCACCCCCAAAGCAATTAATCCAGGCTGCACGGGAACACAAGGCTGCTCCGCCCACATGGACCATGGGAACACAAGGCTTGCATCGCTTGCATTGCAAACAACATAAGGTAGTGAGGGGATGGGGGAAAGGGTAGAGTGGGGGGACTTGCCCCACTCGCCCCATGCACTTCACCTGGCCACCAGGCTGCTTCTTTCTGCTTCTTTCTTTTCTGCTTTTGGCTGCAGGCAAGGAAAGCAGCAAAAGTCTTTCTTTCTCTCCCCCAAACTCCGCCAGAAATGAGTCTTGGGGACCCTGCAAGGCCTCCTGCTCCAAGAGGCTGTGCCGGCACGACAAGTCTCACAAAGACTCGTTTCTGGCAGAGTTTGGGGGAGAGAAAGAAAGACTTCTGCTGCTTCTGCTGCTTTCCTTGCATGAAGCCAAAAGTCTCTCTCTCTCTCTCTCTGAGAACAGAGCTGGAGACGGTATCCTGCGATCTCAAATAATGAATGATCAATTGGTAGGAAAACAGAGTGGGGAATTTTCCTGCAGACTTTTTTGGGGATTTTCCCAGGGTCTCTGCTCCGCGGGATTTAAAATTATGAGTTTGGTGGTCCTTGAGGTCCAAAAGGTTGGTGACCTCTGGACTCGATGACCTACAAGGTCCCTTCCATTAATCTGAATGTGAAAGCTCAGAAGACAAAACCTCTGGTTCCAGTGACTGGCCCAGAATGGATCCTGCAAGATTATCTATACTTACTTGTAAGTAACAAATAAGTCTGTCTTATCCACTTACTTGCTCGCCTCCAGACATGCCAAAGCTGGCCAGATGATAAATGGTGTCGATTCCCTCACTAGCTTGGAAGACTTTCTCATAATCACACACATCGGCCTGGGAATATGTTTGTGTGGGAAAGAAAGAAGTTCACATGAAAACAAGAAACATCAAGGAACCTCCCTGCAATGTTCTTGTTGATTTTATCACCATTTTCTGGCTAAGCCCGATAGTGTTGCAAGATTTTTTTTACAAGCAAGAAGTATTGCATTAATAATGAGGGTACAGGTAGTCCTTGGCTTATGGCCATTTGTTCCATGAATATTCAAAGTTATGACAGTGCTGAAAAAAGGCATTTATGACCATCTTAAAAGGCTAATTCATGGCAATTAACAAAGTTGGTTAATCTGAGATGTTTCGTTATTCATCCAAGTAACTTCATCGGTCAAAATAAAAAAAAAATTAGACAGAGAATTGTTGGAAAGATACTAACTCTTGCCACACCAACTGCAGAGGTTTCTTTCAAAGTGAATTGCAATATGTAAACGAAGACTCAACCATCCAGGCCAAAATATTAAATCATGCAATATATTTTGTGGAGAAACCTCTGCAGTTGGTGTGGCAAGGGTTAATACATTCCAACAACTCTCTGCCTAACTAATTTTCTCCCTCCTCCCTCCCTCCCTCCCTCTCTCTCTCTCTCTCTCTCTCTCTCTCTCTCTCTGTCTCTGTCTCTCTCTGTATATGTGTGTGTGTGGTGGCTCAGTAGCTAAGATGCTGAGCTTGTCGATCAGAAAACTCAGCAGTTCAGTGATTCTAATCCCCAGCACCGCGTAACGGAGTGAGCTCTGGTTACTTGTCCCAGCTTCTGCAGTTCGAAAGCATGTAAAAAATGCAAGTAGAAAAATAAGGGACCCCTTTGGTGGGAAGGTAACAGCGTTCAGTGCGCCTTCGGCATTTAGTCATGCCGGCCATATGACCACGGAGACGTCTTCAGAGAGCACTGGCTCTTCAGCTTTGAAACAGAGATGAGCACCGCCCCCTATAGCCGGAAACGACTAGCACGTATATGCGAGGGGAACCTTTACCTTTAACATATAGCAAGACTTGGCGTCTTGCTGGCATTCTGCCATCAAAGGCTGGGGAAAGGAGGAACAAGGGGGGTTGGAAACAAATGGGCAATAACCCTGTATGAGTATACGATGGGATGGCAGCTTGACTAAGAACAGCGACGCTCAGGACCAATTTGTGCCAGCAGCCAAGGCCTGGCACCCTGAGAAAGAATGTGGAATACTCCCAACATCTCAGCCTTCTCAAAATACCTAGGTAAATCTTCCTTGGCGGAAGATGGAGAGATCATGGGGTGAGTGGAAGCATTTTGTACCTATTTCACGTGGGAAATTCAGCTCTAGCCTGACTTTACTGCAACCACCATTTTTTGGTAAAAGAAGCGATCACTTCACTTCCGTGGAGTCGAGGGGCTTTCTTTCCTAAGGGATCAGACTGCAGCAGGACCGACACTAACAGTCAAACTGATCTTACCTGGAAGAAGACCGCTCCCTTGGGGAGCTCCCATTTAGGTTCACGTCTATCAAGCAGAACCACACCAATCCCTTCCTGGAGGAGAACACGGCTCAGGTGGAATCCACTATATCCCGTACCACCAGTGATCATTGCCTTTGGACCTAAGGATCCCATCTGCCTGGGGATTCTCCAATCAGAGGCCTCGCCTGGGTGGATCACTTTTTCACTGGATTTTCTTTGGAGGACATCCTCGCGCTGACGAAACATGGCTGGAAAACTTCAGTTTGGTTCGTTAAGGTGAGGGGGCTTTTTAAACCAGAGCACCAGATTACGTGCCTTTACAAACAGGTTGTGGATGGATCTCCAAAGCCTTCCTGCGTAAAACCAAGGAAACAAAAACCAACGGTTACCCCAACCTCATGAGGCGCTTTGCAATATTTAGGTTTTTATTTGGCAAGCGCTTCAGGGTGGTATTTGATATTCTTTTATCTTTTTCTTAAGATGAAGTCATTAAGGTAGGATAAGAATTTAATCAATCTATAAACAGAGTAGGCTTCCATCAATTGGCACCTTAGCATTCAATAACAACTCTTACTGAACAATCTAAATAAAAGTAAAATGCCCGTAACTTGAATTGGCTTCCTTGTAACTATGTGAGTAGATTCTTGTAGTTTTCAAGCTGAAATTATCCAATGTGGAATCTATTATGAGAAGACGCAGCTATTTTAAAAGGCCTTTGATGCTGGGAATGAATGAGAAGAAGAGCTCGGTCAACAGCAGGGTCGATGGACATAATGACAGCATCAGAAAACCTGAAGGAGGTCTGTTATCTTAAAACACTATTACTTTAGTCTGAGAATGGAACTATGCAAATTAATTAAGGAGAGTACTTGTAAATGTTTTAGCAGCGGCTAGAATTGTATTTGCGAAGAACTGGAAAAATGACAAAATACCTATGCAGGAGGAAGTTATCAAAAAAATTATGGACTGTGCTGAAATGAGTAAACTGACACTTGAAATTAGAGAGCAAGAAGATAAGCAATTTTATATGATATGGGATTTGTTTTATCAATAGTTGGATAAAAAGGCACGGTAATATAATAGACTAGATAATTTTGTGATAGAAATCTAATAGATTGATATAAAACATAATATAAATATATATAACCACTGGTTGAAAGTATAACATAAATTTTAAGATAAAACTTGGAACATCTTGTATAAAACAATGGAATAAATAGTTTAGTCATGGATGATTAATAACTGATAAATATATAAACATACGTTAGTTTGACAATGTGAAGACTGATATAAATTGTGAGTAAATGACTACAAAAGTATAGCACAAAAGATACGTAAACCAACTGACACACTATATGTATATAAAATGGAAGAGGATTTTATGTTTTTTATGTTTTTGTATGTGTATGTTTGTGTTTAAAAATTAAAAAAAACTTTAAAAAATAATAATTAAGGAGAGTTTTTCTGTGCATCTTCTAGAAGAATAAGTAGGAACTGAACTAGGAATTTGGGACGCAGGAGAAGCAGCATATAAATTAGAAATGCGTATTATATTAAGATTTGTGTCCTCAGAACAATTTGGAGAACAAATGCAGGTCCAGAAGAAAAGGAAAAAAAAACCCTCCCATTTGGTACTTTTTTTAAAATGTGGAATTCTTGTTCTGTCTACCAAATCTTTAGAATGGGTTACTAAGAGTTTTGTAGCTGGTAAAAAGAGAAATAAACTTGCCATTTTAAGGCTTGGGGTATAAACCATCTGCTTAATTTTGGTTTTGTGACTTAATTAAGAAAAAAACTCTAGAAACCTTATGATCTTGCCTCTCCCCCCCCCCCCCAGTTTCAGGACCTGCCTGCATCCCCAGTGCCATGCATTAAAAAATATGTAAGAATAGCTTAATCCTAAATCATTATCGTTACCTTTAGCCTATAGGTGGTGCCTTCAACAATCCAGTAGTGTTTCCTTCGTTGTGGATTCTTGGAACTGATTTTTCAAAATCACCAAGGACTTGAGAGAAACTCTGGGGAAAACTCTTACCTTTTATAGCAGCACCCTTTAAGGGTAAGCAAGCTATGTTGGATTGATACTATTGGTGTTCGTGACCACGCTCCGGAGCCAAAACAGTGGCAAGTGTTTCATCACTCATCCTGGACGTTTTATGGCATTCCGATTACATACATCATCTTGGTAAATTTATGTCCTGGATAAGAATAATTATGCAGAAGAACTAAAGTGCCAGAACAAGTAAGGAACATTGGGTTACCATGCTTGGCACTTTGCCCCAAATCTTGTAATTTTCGAAAGCAGTGAAACAAAAATTTTGTGAATATGTAATCCTCTTACTGGGTAACTTGTCATGTTTCTTCTTTTCTTTCTTTCTTTCTTTCTTTCTTTCTTTCTTTCTTTCTTTCTTTCTTTCTTTCTTTCTTTCTTTCTTTCTTTCTTTTCTTTCTTTCTTTCTTCTATCTATCTATCTATCTATCTATCTATCTATCTATCTATCTATCTATCATCTATCTATCTATCTATCTATCAATCATCTATCTATCTATCTATCTATTTTCTGATTACCCATAAGAGTGTGGGAGCTCACAAGGTTAGAACCAGTGGTGGGATTCAAATTTTTTTACTACCGGTTCTGTGAGCATAACTTAGTGGGTGTGGCAGGGGAAGGATACTGTAAAATCTCTAGTCAGAGGTGGTATTTGCCGGTTCTCCGAACTACTCAAAATTTCTGCTACTGGTTCTCCAGAACTGGTCAGAACCTGCTGAATACCACCTCTGGTTAGAACGCTGGGCTGACAATCAGCAGGATCATGTTTGAGACCCGTTGCTGCTGCAGTGTGGGTGAGCTTCCATCACATACTCCATCTCTTGCCGACTCAGCAACCTGAAAGCAGGCAACTGCAAGTAGATAAATGGGTACCACTTTTTGTTTTTTTTTCCAAAAAGTTTTTTTATTTTATATACAATAATTCTATTCCATTTCAACCGTGTGTCGACTAGGTACATATTTCTTGTGCTTACAATTATAATTAATACTTTTCTTACCAATATCACAATAATCACATTTTCTTATAAGTATTCTCTAGTATACATTTTTGACAACCTTATTACTTTATATATTCATCTAATTCATATTAGTTTTATTTTCTAACCATTGATAAAATAAATCCCAGACCATATAATATTCTGTTTCTTCTTTTTCTTTCATTACCAATGTTAGTCTATTCATTTCTGCACAAATATTTTCTCAATTATTTTATTTTCTGTCGGTATCGTTTTGCTTTTCAAATTCTGAGCAAATACAATTCTAGCTGCTGCTAACACATATATAATTAAATATAGGTTTTTTTTTGCTGTTACCTTCAGGTACCATTCCTAATAAAAATATTTCAGGTTTCAAGTCTATATGTTGTTTAATCATTTTTTCCAACCTTGTGTGTATTTTTGTCCAATATCTTTTAGGATTTATACAAGACCCCCACATATGGTAGTATGTTCCCGGTGTTTGGTGACACTTCCAGTATTTGGCTGATTTATCTTTAAACATCTTAGCTTATTTTGCTGATGCAAAGTGCCAACTATAAAACATGTTATACAAGTTTTCTTTATATGCTGTCGATATTGTTAGTTTATAGTTTCTGCCATTTATCTAGTTATATAGTATATCCAAATTTTTTGTCCATGCTATCATTGTTTCTTTAACTTGTTCTTCTTCTAATTTAATACCTAACAAATAACAATATAATCTTTTAATCAGCTTATCTTCCATTCCTGTTAATATTTTATCTAACTCTGTCAACTCCTTATAAATATCTTCAGCTTTAATATCTTTTTCATATCTTGATTGTATTTGCATATATGAATACCAATGAATTTCCAACCCTTGTTCATTCAATTGTTGTTTTGTTTTGAACTCACTCTTTTCATTTAAAATATCTTTGTATCTGGCAATAATTCCCATTTTATAAACATTTGGATGTATACATGCTTCCACTGTTGACAACCAGACTGGTATCTTCATATAATGTTGTTCTCTAGTTTTTTCCCATGCTTGTAACAATGCATTCCTGACCATATGTCTTTGAAAGTACCCATGTATTTTGCTTCTCCTGTACCACAAAAATGCATGCCAACCCATTTGCAAATTAATGTTAATCTTTTATTCCTCAGTGTTATCCATTCTTTCATCTAGGTTAATACCATGGCCTGATAATATATTTTCCAATTATGTAACCCAAATCTCCTCTAGTTCTTGCATCCTGTAGCATTTTTTATGTTACCGTATTTGCCGGCGTATAAGACGACTTTTTTGCCCTGAAAAACATGCCTCCAAGTGGGGGTCGTCTTATACGCCGGGAGGACCCCGACTCCCACTTCGAGCTTGAGTTGCAGCCGGGAGGGGAGGCTGGGGGGAGCGGTGTGTGTGTGTGTGTGTGTGTGTGTGTGTGGCGGGTGTCACTGCCACGCGCTGCAAACCTTTCCCCTCTTCCTTCCTTAGCGGTGTGGGGAGGAGAGGATTCGAAGATCCTCACGTGCGGTGTACTTTTCTTTTTCTTTTTTTTTTTGCACGCAGGTTTTGCATGCGGGCGGCTGTAGGTTAAGGATGGGGGAGCCCCGGGTGGGTTATCAGGTTTTACGGTGCTTCCAACATGTGCGAACGGTGGGAGAGCGGAGAAGAGAGCGAGCGAGCGCCCCGCTGTGTGAAATCCTGCCGTCAAAAGCAACACTGGGGAGGCAGGGTATAAATTTACCAGGTTAATGTAGCAATGGTGATTAATGCCCAGAACATTGTTTGCGGGTATTGGGGTGTGTGTGTGTGTGTGGTGGTGGTGAGGAGAGGTTGTCCTTTGAATGCGGAAAAGTAGGTGTGACCTTGTGTAGGAAAATAAAGAGATCCTTTTTAGCGTGTTTGGCTTCTTTGCCTCCCTCGTTCGTTTTGATGTGGAGATAATGGCCTTCGGGCGGGAGGGGAAGAAAACTGTAGCTGGATCATTTCAAATTTCACTTACTCTCCTGCCTCACTTCAATATGTCTGAGCGACTCCAGATACTGGAAGACTTTTTGAATGAAAGTGTTACCTCCATTTTTTTTTTTTAAAGAGGGCCACTTGGGGAAAAAAAAAGATTCTAAGGAATTCCTTGTTTCTTGATTAAAGAGAAGGCATTGAATATACTGTTCCTTGGCAGCCTTTTCAGTGTCCGGGTTTTTGGTGTGTGTGTGTGTGTGTGAGAGAGAGAGAGAGAGAGAGATCAGCTGTATTGAGAAGAGAACGTTTCCTGTGTTCTCATTTTATTTACAACATATTTTACGCTTAATGGTAAGCAATGAAAAATATTTTTAAAACTCATTTCTAAACTCCATAGCTATTGGCATATTCTTGGTTCAAAATTGGATTAGCTCATTTCAAAATTGTCCAAAGCAGAAAAGGCGTCAAAAAAAAAAAAAAAAAGTGCAAAAGTGGAAGGTGTGTGGAAGAGGGGTAGTCTTATACGGCGAGTATATAACAAACTCTATATTTTGAGTGGAAATGTTGGGGGTCGTCTTATACGCCCAGTCGTCTTATACGCCGGCAAATACGGTAAATCTTGCTTTCTTCCCTTGCCATATATATTTCAATACTATTTTATTAATATCTTCAAAATATTTTTCCCCAATTTTATCGGAATTGTTTGAAACAAATACAGCACTTTTGGTAATATGTTCATCTTAATCGCCACTATTCTTCCTGCATATTACCCCATTTTTCCAACTTGGTTTTAATTTGGTAAGTTTATAATAATTATCTTCTTTAATTGTTCCACATTTTGCCATCAACTGAATTCCTAAATATTTAACTTTCTTTACTATCTGAATATCTATACTCTTTATCAATTCTTTTTTTCTGTTTCTCTGTCATATTTTTTACCAATATCTTAGTTTTCCCTTTGTTTATTTTTAATCCAGTCATTTTCCCATATTCCTCTATTTTGTTTATTAGCTTGGTCCTGTTCCTAGAGGCTCTTCTAATATAAAAACGAAATCATCTGCAAATGCCTGTAATTTATGCTCCTTTTTTCTTATTTCCATCCCTTTTATCTCGTCTTTCCTAATATTTCTATTTAATACTTCTAATGTTAATACAAACAACAATGGTGACACAGCAGTGTCATTTCTCAATATGTTTTTTCCCCGTCAATTCTCCATTAACCATTACCTTTGCATATTGTTTGCAATATATTGTCTTAATCATATTAATAAACCTTTCTCCAAACTCCCTTTCTTCTATATGTGTCAACATAAATTGCCAGTTCACATTGTCGAAGGCCTTCTGTGCATATAAAAATATCAATGCCATTTGTTTTTCAGGATGTGCTTCATAGTATTCCAAAATGTTTAAAATTATTCTCATATTGTCCTTTATTTGTCTCTTAGGTAGGAAAAATGGGTACCACTTTGATGGGCAAGTTCAGGGGGACACAAAAAGAGCCCCTGACTGGTTGTCCTATGGGCAATGGTGATGTCACTGACCAATCCTTCCACCATGGAAGTACCGGTAGTAGCAGTACTAAATACCCATTCAAGGCAATGGTTTGTAACCTTCAACTTGACTTTGAGTTGTATTTTGAAAATGACATCTACCCATCATCCATTGTCTTTCAGCCCATTGATTGGATAATTATGAACCATCATAAATCAATCTGTACAGGACCATATGATGTGAATTGTACTGCTGATGCATGATGTGTTGGGTTGCCAACAATGTAATTAAAGCAGGCACGTTGAAGTCTGATGGGGCCACATGACACCTGCATACAATCAATGGAGCATAAATAGCAATTAATTTGAAGATGTTCAGGTTATAGGAAATGCCAGGGTAGCATAAGTAGCAATTAATTTGAAGATTGTAGGCCAATCTTCATGGCCGATAATTTGACCTACAAGACTGAGGTGACTGGATGAAAACTAGCAAACTCTGTTTCTTGAAAGAGCAGCAACCAACTATTATCCGATAAAGAGAAATGTAGCAAATATGGGCGCTGTGGGTGAAAAACAATCAAGATGGCAGCTGTGATTGTGTGGATAGAATTTCTTTCCCTTTCATATATGGATGGTGCAATGGATGTAGAAAATGGATGTGGCCACAGTTGCTGTCTTAGTCATCCCTATGTTTGGACATCATCCCTCTTCCCTGGATGCAACTATTAGCACAGGTGATCATTTTAGCATGATGAGCTTTTCTTTATCATGATTGTTAATTGAGTAACTTTCCTACACAACAGTGCTACCTGGACAAAATGGTGAAGAAGTCAAACGAGGGGTTAGAAATCAGTGCGGGCTGCTTTTCAAAAGAAGAAGATGACAAGGTTCATTTATGGTTTAAATATTTATGATTTTGGTTTCTTGGGCACAGCTACGTCGAAGGGTTGACATTGGGGGACCAATTTTTAAAGCTAGGTTAATCTAACCCTAGGTCAATTGGTGGTGATGGGGAGCTCAGAGGGGGACGAAGTGAAGAAGCAAACATAAAGGGGGAAAAAAAGGATTAAATCAAACTTATTTTCCAGGAGAACTCTTCTGTCAAGTTTATTGACACTGAAAGGATCATGACATTTGAAATGTTCTTTCCATCTTTCCAAAAGAAACGTGGTGATGGAGCAGTTGATTTATTCTTCCTTTTTAGTCAAGAAGTATAGTTCTAGGCTGGCACACTGGCAGAATTTCAAAAAAAAAATCAGTTTTTTTGTTTCTTAGACAGTAACATATACCTCGTTTTTTGAGTTCTGTTTATCCACTGCACCACACAGTGTAACAGCTTAGCCTTAGATGGTACTTTGCAACACACGTTCTCACCAATCCCAAAAGTGCTTTTTCAAAAGCCAACTGGACTTTCTTTGTTTTTTCCTTGAAGACGTTTTGCTTCTCATCCAAGAAGCTTCTTCAGTTCTCCATCCCAAGACTTCAGTTCAGTTTAGTTCTTCTCATCCAAGAAGCTGAAGAAAGAATCTTCTTGGATGAGAAGAACTGAACCAAACTGAAGTGGATGAAGAAGAACTGAAGAAGCTTCTTGAACAAAAAGTGAAACGCCTTCAAGGAAAAACAAAGACACTCCAGTTGCCTTTGGGACAACCATGACCTGGATAATGGAGAATCTCCATAGATGTTTTCATTAATCTTTTTCACTGGACATCTGACGCGGGATGATGGAATCAGCATCATCCAATATTTCCAGGAATGTTGATCTTGATCAGCAATTTGGAGTTTCCATTTGAAGAGATCTCATCTTACCTCTCGGTCTCCTTTTTGAGTTTCACAGAAACGAGCCAGCCCCAAATCCAGAAGACAATGGGAACTGTGGGAAATGAAGTTTTTTCGCCTCCCCCCCCAAAAAAAAACAGCTTCTGGGGGGGACAACCTTTTTCACCTTCAAAAAGTGTTCACTCCATAAGCAAAGTTATAAAATGACCGTGAAGTGTGAGCAGCCCGTTCTAATTGCATTTGGCAAAGCTTAAAAGATTGTAAATGGATCCCCAGATTAATAAGATCACCCAGGATCCATCATTCAGGGGGCGGTGAAGAAGGGAAGAGAGGCTGTATCGAGATTGGGGTGGTGTGAAATGCGATTATTTTCCAGATCATATAAAGAACGAGAAAAGTAGAAAGCTTTTTTTCAAGTTTCTTTGTTTTCAATCTAGAATTCTCGCGTGAATGGAGGAAGATTTGCCAACTGGGATATTATAGCAGCAGTTTAGGACAATAAAAATTAAAATTAAACTCCTTTGCTGGATCTGTGGAAAGAATGACAAGAGAGTAAGATTTTAATTTAAAAAAGACAACCTCTGGTGTAATTCACCCGTAAGATCATTCATCTTGATTCTGTCTGGGTGAGAATAAAGTATAGGTAGTCCTCAGCTTACAGCCATTCAAAGTTACAACAGCACTGAAAAAAAGGGACTTGCTTTTCACACTTATGACCATTGAAACATTCCCACAGTCACATGATCAAAATTCAGATGATTCCCCTGTTGTGACCTTCTGACAAGCAAAGTCAATGGGGAAGCCAGATTCACTTCACAACTAGGTGACTAATTTAACACCTCCGGTGATTCACTTAACAATGGTGGTAAGGAAGGTCATAAAACAGGGCAACGTTCACTTAACAAATGCCTCTTAGCAACAGAAAATTTGGGGCTCAGTTGTGATCATGTCACGGATTACTTGTGTTTATGGCCACTGTTAGTGTTTTTGACAGTTTTCACATATTTGGAGTAGATATCTTTCTGAAAAAACACCCAGCTATTCAGCACAAAAGATCAACAAGCAAACATATGTACATTCTACCTGGAAGCAATTGTATTAAGGGGGATGGCTCTTCTTCTTTTCTAAAAGTGATCTAGTAAAAAGAAAGATACAAAAAGATTGCATTATTATCTATGATTTGCTTTCATCTCCTGCTCATTTTATGCAATAGCAAATACCCTGAGAGGTTTTCCCCCTCTCCAAAATATAATTAAAGGAAAATGGAAACCTGTCCCAAAAGAGCAAGCAAGAAACCACCAACCCTTCAAACGAAAAAACAAGGAGAAGGGAAATGGACAAATCCAAATATTAGACAGTCACCTAAATATCTTTGCCTGTGTTAAATATTTCCTGGCTTTGTCTATTTCTTCGACAAGCTTCTTCAAATCGTCTCCTTCGAACAAGGGGAAAACAGGATCCTGGGTAGAAAAAAACCCAACCAACCAAGAATGTAGGTTTTGTTTCGTTTTGTTTAAGTGAAGATCAATTGATCATTAAAGAAAACAAAGGTCAAAGAACATCCCTCTTCCTTGGGAACATCTGCTAGAAACGTAGGAAGCAGGAAATCTGTCCTGATAATATCTTTCTGGCTATATATAGACAATCTTTGATTTAACACCTTCCTTAATAATAATGACCTTACTTAATAACCCTTTGGCATCAACATAAAGCACTTCCAGTCATTATAAAATATCATGCTGTTCCCTGTTGGTCATTTCAGGCCCTGGCAATGCCTGCTACTGGTTGCAGTATCATATACAGTCATCTAGCCGTGGTTTGAAATTCTTCTCTCTTTTTTGGGCCAGTTTTTGGTTAAAAAAAAACCCCCTCCCTTCGATTTGGGAGAATGAAATTCGCTATTGCAGCCACGTGATTCAGACTTATGATGTGTGATTCGCTCAATGACTGCCATAAAGACGGTTGTAAGACCAGGTCCAGTTAATGGGGGCGCATCAACTTACGACCGTCATGACTTACAATTGGGAAATGCTGGCCCCGATTGCAGTCATAACTCGAGGGCTACCTGTCTGAAGCCCTGTACAAACTGACTAGGAATAATTCAAAGCGGAAAAGGTACCGTATTTATCGGCGTATAACACGCACAGGCGTATAACACGCATCTTCATTTTAAGAGGGAAATTTCACCCCCACTCCCACCCGCGCGGCGCTTCAATCCACACAGTGTCCCATTCTGCCTGCCTGCCTGCCTGCCTTAGTTTCTGGTTGTTTGGGAGCAGCTTCGGCTGAGAATAATAACTATTCGCCTCTTTTACTCAGCCGAAGCTGTTCCGATTCAACCATTAACGAAGGCAGGCAGGCAGGCAGAACGGAGCACTGCGGGCGGGCGGGCGGGGTGGGGGTGGGGGAGAAACGGGCGCTTCAGGGAAGCTGCAGGGACAGGAAAAGCCCCCCGCTTCTTTGAAGCAGTTTCTTCCTGTGCTGGTGGAGGAGCGAGAGAGCGACTGAGAGAGCTGACCCAAAGAGAAGGACAGGCTTCGGTTGCTTCCTCCCTCCCCTTCTTTCATTTGTGTCCTTGATCCCCGATCCCAGCAGCATTCACCGAAGGCTTCTTAACATTATATCGGCGTATAACACGCATACATCATTTGCCCCCTATTTTCAGGGGGGAAAAAGTGCGTGTTATACGCCGATAAATACGGTAACTTTAATGAAGATGGTATGTAAGGATGAATGAGATGGGAGAATAAGAATCGTAGAGAGGCCATCACTGCCAGAAATGAAACTGCTAGACAAGTAATAATATAATTTGTACTCCAAAAGTACTTTTCCAAAAGGCAACTGGACTTTCTTCGTTTTTCCTTGAAGACGTTTCACTTCTCATCCAAGAAGCTTCTTCAGTTCTTCAGAACTGAAGAAGCTTCTCGCATGAGAAGCAAAATGTCTTCAAGGAAAAAAAAAATCAAGGAAAAAAAAAGTCCAGTTGCCTTTTGAAAAAACACTTTTGGGACACCCATGAGCTAGATCATTGAGTATCTCCATAAACAATATAATCTGTAGTGGTTTTAATGTTTGTGAGCCACCCAGAGTCATCTCTGGATAGGATGGGAAGCACATTAATTTAATAAATAAATCGAATGAATGAATGAATGAAAATGGTTGAAGCAACAAGGGTCTGTTAAGACTTTGCGCTGTCCAAGGTCCTGACTAACTTCTAATGCAAGGGTCTTCAAACTTGGCAAGTTTAAGACTTGTGGACTTCAACTCCCAGAATTCCTGAGCTAACATGACTGGAGGAGGAGGAATTCTGGGAGTTGAAGTCCACAAGTCTTAAAGCTGTGAAGTTTGAAGACCCCTGTTCTAATGCAACGTTTTTCAATCTTGACAACTTGAAGTTGTGTGGATTTCAACTTCCAGAATTTCCCAACCAGCAGATCACCAAGGTTGAGGAAAAAACACTGATTGACGGTAAGTGGTCTAATCATAATCTAATCTTGTGGGTGTTGCACAGTGGATTGCAGGGACTTCATTGTAAAATTATTGGGAAGGAAGATTAGCTCACAGATTCTGAGTTGGGTCAAGGAGAGGTACCTCTTCATCTTTAAAGCCTTGCGAAAGCAGTTGGTGTGCGGCCAACTGTCCATCCACATCTCCATGGCAACGATGGTAGCGTCCACCGGTCTGGAAGGCGAGTTTCTTGAGAAAGTCATTGGCCCCTCTATTGAAGACAAAAAAGGAGAAGGTCCCAATCTGGGAGTCGTTTGAGTTCAGTCCTCAACGTTAAGTTCCAAGGGTCAGGAAGACTCAGAGAAGTTGGCCGCTTGCTAAATTGGCCCTGCTGCAGAACCCCTTTTTTAAAAAATTATATTGGCCCAGGGTTCAATTTGAAAAATCACTTTGGGAAGCCAAGCGAGAGTTACCTGTCTGTGCAATTGAAAGAAATGGTGTGGATGCTAACGGCGTGACTCTTCGTAAGTGCTTCGATTTCTTTGAGAATTAAGTTGCAACTGGTGTCAGGTTTTCCATCGGTCAAAATGTACAGGGCTTCTACATTTTCTAGACTAAGTGCTCTCTGAAAATGACAACAAACATACCTTGAATTAAACCAGAGATTAGACACTACAATCATCATCTTTTAATGACCCCCATAATCCCTCGCGGGGTGGAATCTGGGCAACTGAATGGGGCTAGCAGAATGTTTACTGACTGGATGCCTTTCCTGTTGCCAATGCGGAGTTTTGTTCAACAGATAGATTCTCATTGCGCCCAGAGAGAGAAATACCTACCTAGGACCCAACTCACAGCCTCCTAATTGTGAGGCAAGAGCTCTGTCTCTAGGCCACCACACCACTCCAGCTTTGACATGACAACGCTGTGATTAAAATGTTTAGTTCACTCACTGGGTCATTGAGGAGAAATGCCTTGTTGAATGAAGTAAATAAGATTTTATCTGCGTGACCAACAGATAAACCTGCACTTAGGACAGTGATGGTGAACCTATGGCAGAGCCATGTGTGCAGGCACGTGAGCGCCAGCCACTTACCTGCACTGTGCATGCACATGGCCTCTCAGGTGATTTTCGGCCTGTTTAAGGCTGGAGGCCTGAGGGAAGTGACTTGTATTTATGACGGTTGCAGTGTCCCAGGATCACTTGACCGCCATTGGTGACCCCCCCCCCAGCAAGCAAAGTCACTGGGGAAGCCAGATTGTACCCCGGGAGGCTGAAAACTGGGCCTTCCGGAAAAACCGGAAGTGTCAAAACAGGCCCATTTTCAGCCCCCTGAGGCTCCAGAGGCTTGCCTTGAGCCTCCAGGAGGGCGAAAACGGCCTCCCTTGGGCTCCAGAGGCTCTCCGGAGACTGAAAACGGGCACTTCCGGTATTTCTGGAAGGCCCATTTTTCAGCCTCCCGAGGCTGCAGAGGCTTCCCTCAAGCCTCCGGCAGGGCGAAAACGGCCTCCCTTGGGCTCCAGAGGCTCTCCGGAGACTGAAAACGGGCACTTCCGGTATTTTCAGAAGGGCTGTTTTTCGGCCTCCCAAGGCTGCCTCCGGAAGGACAAAAACGGCCTCAAACAGGCTGAAAATCAGCTGGGAAGCACATGCATGTGCAGTTCGGGAAAGGGGGCGGGTGTGTGTGTTGTGCACGCATGTGCAGAGCGCATTGCACTGTAGGTGCCGGCACATGCGTACTTTCGGCACGCCACAGCAAAAAGGTTCGCCATCACTGACTTATGACCACAATTTAAGTTGTGATTGGATAAAAGCTTTAAAGAAAGTCCTGGCAATCAGAGACCTAGATTCAGTGATGATCATAGTAGGAACCTGGTAAGCCACCTGTTGAAAGACATATTTTGTCCATGGTTTAAAATGCACAGGTGGTCCTCGGCTTACGACCACGACTGAGCCCAAAATTTCTGCTGCTGCGGAAGTTGTTCAGTGAGCTTTGCGGCCTTTTACAACCTTTCTTGCCACTGTTATTAACTGAATCACTGCAGTGCTTAAGTCAGTCACACAGTCGTTAAGTGAATCTGGCTTCCCCAGTGACTTTGCTTGCTGGGGGGGTCACCAATGGTGGTCAAGTGATCCTGGGACACTGCAACCATCATAAATACGAGTCAGTTGCACAGTTTGATCACGTGACCCTTGGGGATTCTGCAACAGTCTTAAGTGTGAAAAACGGTCATATGTCTCTCTTGTTTTCAGTACCGTTGTAACTTCGAATGGCACCAAACAAATAGTTGTAAGTAGAAATGTAGAATCTGTAGTTTCAAGAACCCAAACTTCAATCCTTACGGTATAGATAACCTATCTAATATAATTCTTCCCAGTATATTCGTGCTACAAATCAGGTACAAAATGGTTGAGTTTCCCTTTCCAACAGTCTTAAGAAAAACTCCCACTAGAATATTCCCTCAAAATAGCACTGGAATCCAGAAAATCCATAGCAGATTGACTGATTTATTCATTGATTGATCGATCGATTGATTGAATTTATTTTGCCGCCTATTCGCCCATGGCGACTCAAGGCGGCTTACAGAATGTAAAACCATATTTAAAATGGAAAAACAATAAAAACTAACAAAAAGAATCAAATAAATTAATACAGTACAATAGCACAAAATCTGGAAAATAAATAAATAAATAAATAAACAAACAAACAAACAAATAATCACCTCCCAACTCTGCCCCGACGACAACACATCACACGAGCCATTTGATGGGCTCCATCCTGCTCTGAGTTCCCCAGGCCTACTGGCAGAACCAGGTCTTCGGTGCTAGAATGGGGGCCATTCTAATCTCTGGGAGAATGGTGTTCCAGAAAGAGGGAGCCACCACGGAGAAGGCCCTTCTTCTGGGTCCCACCAGGGGTATCTCCCTCAGGGATGGGACCCACAGCATTCCTTGCCTGACAGATCACCTGGTCCCAAGCCATGAAGGGCTTTAAAGGTGACAACCAGCCCCTTGAATTGCACCTGGAAGCAAATCAGCAACCAATGCAGCTCCCGCTTATAATGTTTTGAAGGGAAAATCCATTCTCTATGTTGGGATCCTCAGACACGGTGACTTTAAGACTTGTGGACTTCAACTCATCATGGCTGGTTGAGGAATTCTGGGAGTTGAAGTCCACAAGTCTTAACGTTGCCAGAGTTGGAAATCCCTGCTCTATGCCGTTGGCTCCAGGGTTTACGGCAACACTGTTGAACCGCAAAGCTTTGGTTCAACGAAACCAACCTGTAAAGCCTTCAGAATGGATGTATTCCCATGAGCCTGAAAGAGGGACACCCACTGGGCAGCCTCGTGGCACATTTCATCGGTGGCCTCCACAAGGCACTCCTGCCAAAGTTGGACCTCTTCTGCAAAAGCGATGAGGTTGAACCTGGAGAGAAAGCAAGATATCTATCACCAAGCGACAATCAGACAACCACATCAGCAAAACTGCAGCGAGGATTATGTTGAGGTAAACTAAGTGATTAACAGTTTATATCATTACAATTGACACTTCTTCCCCGGGCAATTTGTTGACATTTCTATGGGGGTGGATGAGAGAAATGAGAATTATTCCTGTGAAGAATAGAGCAATTGTAAAGCCATATTTATCTTCTGTATAACCTAAACATGCCTGATGAGAAATTATGTAAGGAATTGTGTAAGAATGTTAGCTGTAAGGAAATAACAAGGCTATAAAAGTCTTACAGTGCATTTCCAGAAAGGAATTTAGTTGGCAGGTCAACATAACTTAGCTTGCAGGTCAAAGGAAGATAGTTTGCAAGTCAAGAAACCAGGTGTCATGCTAAAGTTAATAATGGTAGGGTGTAGCAACGATCAAGGGGATTGAGTTGCTGGAAAGATTGTGAAACCAGAAAGGGGCAGTCACTGGGCGTGGGTGTCTGAAACTATATTTAAACACCAATTATCCCTATGTAAAATGTCTTCTGTAGCTCTACCTATATGAACACAGGAGTCCAACTTTTGCAAAAGCTCAATAAAGCTGTTTTATTATTCAGGAGTCTCCTGTTGATTTCAAACCGAGAATTTTAAATCTCACAGTGGAGAAGATCAGGTGGTCTTCCTTTCATTATCTCTGCAACATTCCACTACTTTTAAGCAAGGACCACCCTAGTTGAGTAATATGTAGGGGGCTGACATTCTAAAATGGACTGACTGAGGTTATGACAAAACTTTGATTAAAGTTGCATCGACTTAGTATTCTTTCTAGTCATGTAAATCACATCTTCTACCGTGTTAATATTTTAATATTAATATTTTGGTAACTATTTTTGAGATCTTTGAAGACCAAACCAGGTACCTTAGGTTACACCCTCTGAATTACCTGCCCCCTTAGCTTGCTGTGATCAGGACTTCTGTGTGTATATAATTTAATAACAGGAATCAACTCCAAACACATCCAGTAGGTCAATTATTTCTTGCAAGTAGGACTTTGTCTGAGAATTCCCACCAGAACCTTCAGCAGATCCACTATCTTCACTGATGTTTCCTCCAAAACTTCCCCAGTGCTGTAGCTATACAGGGTTGCCCTACAACCAATTGGAGTTCTTATACGTCAACAGAAATAGAGAGCTCAACTTTTATCCCTTTGGGAGAAATTTGGGGGTGCGGTCAGGGGAACTCTGCTTATGAGGACAACTTACCAGTCTGAGACTGGTTATCACTGGAATGAGGTAAGCTACTTTCCCTGCAGCTTCCTTACTTGGTGGCCTTCTTCCTCAGCTGTTCCCAGATAAGGGAGGTGAGCTCTTTAGCAACCAGACCCAAGGAGAGCTCCATGGAACCAGATGTGTCGATGAGAATGCAAACTTTGGCTTCCAAGATGACCCCAAAGAATCGGCGGCTGCCTAAGAAAGAGAATTGTTTGTTGAGGTATGGTTTGAAAGTCATTGTTGATTCCATGACTTCTTAGCTTCCAGCACTTTTAAGGCAAATCTAGGCTACAATCCTGGCCCAAATGCTACAGAGGAATGGAGATATAGTGGGCCCTACAAAATCTGACACCTGTCAGGGTTTCAGCAATTGCCCTAATTAAATCATGGGCCTCGGGCCAAGCTTCAAAAGAATTTAAAAGATTTATTAGGAGCAACATGCTGGCATTAACCTAAATGAAGCCAACTCTGGCATACGTAATTTACAGTCACTTGTGACCTTGTTTCCCTGCTCCCCCCCTGGATGTATCATAAATCAGATTCTCCAACAAAGCACGTTCATAGGCTGGGTGTCATCAATCACGTTTTCCAATGAAGGATTTTCCCAAGGGCAGAAGATCCGATAGCCTAGCTACAATCTTTTTAAGATAAGGGTGGCATGTACTTCTGGTTTTAAACTACTATACTGCTCCTTCAGATCCATCCCCTTGTTTATGGCAACTTGAAAACAGGCATTGGAATGTTTGACAAGCTGACAACACCCCAATCATTTCTACAGAGGTTGAAATGAAGGAACCAAAATTTCTCATCAATGGAGTACTTCTTGGACAGTGTCTGGAGCAAGGTTGGGTTATGGCATAACCCCAATCCCACCCATACATTCTTGCATCAAGACACGTGTTTCATCATAATCTCCCTTCCCTTGCACATGCTATGGGCCTGAAATGGTTCAAAGGAGTTAGTTTTCCCCCAACTTTGGGGCCACAGGGGTCCAATTCTGAAAGCAAAGAGCATAATAACTCTTGCCAAGATGGTTAATAATGGAGCAACTCTTCAGTAGGATAGACAGACCCGAGAGAAGCCACTGTAGTCTTCGGACATAGCATCGCAACACTCTCTCCATCTGTTCGATGTAGTCATCCAAATCCTTGGGTTGAATCTGCAGATGCTTCACCATCCCCTGGGAGACCAGATCACAAGATGTCACTCCAAGAGGTGATGGGAGCTCATGTCCTATCATGTAGGCTAGGCTAAGAAACCAAAGCTTTGAAGGTC